>NC_057804.1:58812505-59007367 GCF_018294505.1 Triticum aestivum
GTTCGTATATATGCAAAGATCGAATATGTCAATTTTTTATGATTTGTTCTCTGTTCATAGAATTTTATGATTTTTTTTTTCTGTTGTAATTTTGTTCATAGAATTTTAATGATTATTTTGTTCATAGAATTTTCTTTCTTAATTTATGCATATGTTCATATTGTGTATGTATAGGAAAATTGTGCATGATCAAAGTCATTTATGAATATGTTCATATTTAGAATAGAGGAAAAAGGAAAAAAAGAAGAGAAAGTGTTTAATATAATTAGTTAGAAAAATAATAGAACTTTAGTTAAACTAGTTTATTTATAGTAAGTACTACTTTATTTTATTTATAGTAAGTGCTTCATATATAGTTGAACTAGCTAGTTGATTTAATAAACCAATTTATTTTACTATATATAGAAGTAGTTTATTTTTAGTAAGTACTACTTTATTTATTTATAGTAAGTGCTTAGTAGTTGAACTAGTTGATTTAATTAATAAAACTACTTTATTTAACTATATATAGAAGTAGTTCCCGCATCGACGTCGACGATGCCTATCTCGCATCCTCGTCGTCGTCGACTCGGCGGTAGAGGCCTGCTTGATCAGGGCCATGTTCGGGACTGGACTCCACCGGGCTGGTATTGGGAGGTGTTACCTTCTAGGGGACGTAGGTTGGTGAGGAGGCAGCCCGTTGTTGACCCGATCCTTGTTTGGTGGCGGTCGCATGGGCCAGTGACGGTGCCGAGGCTTCCAGACACCGCGGAGGTGGTATGTCACCGTGTCCGCGAGGAGGACGAGCACGTCCGTCGCTACATGGTTGCGTTGGAGGGCAGGTTCGACATTACCTGGCAGGTTCTTCAAGGGTCTCACTGGAGCTATGATCCTGTGATCGTTCCTTATCTTTGGGTGTCCATCGCCCGCGACGATACCCGTCGGGCGCTACGGTTCTAGCTGTATTAATTAGTGATGCTATAGGTATGATAGTATTCGAGGAGTATTCGACGATGCACGGACACAAGAGATGATGTACTTTTGGTTATAATTGAATGCATGCTAATTTGAATACTACTTTATTTTACGATTTGGTTTTGCTTATTGAATGCTCATATTGGAAAAGTACTCCTACTTTGAATGCTAAAATTGAAGAGCACTCTATGCAGAAATGTAGGCGCCCCCTCCATCATCCACGCCGTCGTGGGGTAGCTTCTCCTTCATTCCCGTGTGCTAGACAATTTGGTGTAATAATGCACTCGGGAATGAAAGGAGGAGCTACGTACCATCACCGATAGTCAACCCGTGATTAATAATAATGATCTAATTTAGGTTTTTTAGTACATATATTTAATTGTACAAGTTAAATATTTGAATTATGAACTTAGGCCGAAAATGTTATACTCGAACGACGAAAACCGCCTGGAGGAGTGCGATTGGTGCCACGACGACCGAGGTATGTGCGTCAGGTTCATTGAGCTGGACGAAGATCGGCGCTTCAGCATTAAGCTCGAGGAGACCTTCGATGTTCATACGGTACGCAATGACGACAATAGATTTTTCGTAATTAAGCACGACTTCAACTATTTTAAGGTGTATTTTTTATCTTTTCCAATTCGACTAGCTTATCCCATGCTATGCAAGACGCTATGTCTTGGAGAGGATGGGTTTTGAAGACCATGAAAGTATGGAAACCAAAAAAATTCTCCTAAGGACCCATCATGGTGTGGATTTTAAAGTAAAGTTGTACAATGCTGAGAGTGTAACTCATTTTGGTTGCAAAAATTGGGAAGCACTTTGCAAAATGTATGGTTTTGATGAGGGTATGCTTGTCACCATGAATCTTGGCGATCCTACAATCCAGCAAGACAATATGGGCATTTGGGTCCTTGTGGATACACCTCCAATTCTTCCCCCATGTGAGCTTAACATAGTTATTAAGTAATTCATATTGTTTATTTTAAAATAGTTGACAGCTTATTTCCATTGACAGCTTATTTTTATTCTTCAAAGAATGTGCGGAAGATGATAGACAAAACTCACTACACCGATGGCTCCGAATTAACTTATAAGGAGAAAAATCATCTGATTGCATTTTGTACTGATCTTGAGAATTACAATGTCTACAATCGAACTCCTCAATGTTATGGTCAATACGTGCCACTAGTGCACGTGTTGAACTACGGTAACTACCATGGAGATACCCTGGTAAGAATTTTTACTATTACGACATCCCTGCATCTTTTTAAATACTTCTAAAACTAGTACATCATTGCTACGAAGTTATTACTTTGTTTTTCAACAGATAATCCCGAATGATTGTGTGCCTCATCTGATGTATATGCACGATCGCCTTGATGTTTTGAACATACAACCAAGTCGTCCTACGAATCTCAACTGTCCATACCGGATTTCTAAAAGAAGTGGAGACATGACAATCAAAGAATGGAAAAATGTATGGACAGTCGTAAGGAGCTTCTTGGAAGCAAAAGGAGGCGAAGCGCAAGAATTGGAGACAGGATGATCTCCATTCTTCATAATGGAGAGTCAGGGTCTATATTGTTTTATGCTATTTTACCTTAAGGGTGTTTAGGTCCTACCTGATACTGATGATCATGTGCTAAGAACAATTATGTAGGGTTGGGTTCGATGACTATGAGGATGATGATCGTATGACTTGTTATTAATAACGAGTAGAAGTTGTATGATGATGCATGATTAGTAGGACTTGTTATTATATATGATGATGTATGATGCGAGCATGCATGAGTTATTATATATCAGCGGGTGAAATGAACATAGCAGTAGCGTTGGTAAACCAAGGACGAAGATATAAGAGAGGACACTTCTCTCTATTAGCTAGCTAACAACAACCTAAAATTAACCCCCAAAACCCCTAAACCAGCCACTTTTTTTAAAAGAAAAATGAAAAACCTCAACTGCTGACACGTGGAAACCTTTTGGTCCCGGTTCATGTCACCAACCGGGACCAAAGGCCCCCTTGCCTGGGCTATTCGCAGTGGCCATGTGGAGGCTCATCTGTCCCGATTCGTGTTAGAACCGGGACTAAAGGGTGGAGGCATTAGTAACGACCCTTTAGTCCCGGTTCAAGAACCGGGACAAAAGGCCCTCACCAACCGGGACAAATGCTCTGTTTTCTACTAGTGAATGTTCATACACCATGTCAACGCCACATCCGAAAGCAAAATAAACAAATAGTATGTTGGGAAAACACTATAAGGATACCAAATGAGGGAAAGAAAACGGTCGAAGGCGCCTCAAGGCCCAAGGAGGCTAATGGCTAGATTTTTTAGAAACGCCTAATGACTAGGTATTCGTAGAGAGGTGACAGTGGACTAACTGAAGAATGACAATCATGACATCCAGCAAACTCATGTCCTACAGCTTAAAGAGATGTTGTCACTGCTGCATAAAAACCAAAAACATAAAACCTAGAGTCAACAGCATGACACAATATGGCCTACTCAATAAGCAAATTATTACGACTCATCCACAAGCTAGATCCAAGCCACCATGGTGAAAACACTTGATCGAAATGAATAATTTCCAAAAATGACCCAAAAGGAAGCGAAGAAAGAGCAAAGAGAAGAAGAACCAAAGAGAAAAGGCAAAGACAAAAGGAACAAAAACATTTTTTGTGTGTTTTTAGTAAGCCATGGGAAACAAGAAAAAAGCAAGCCAACAAAGAATTATTTTGGGATTTCTCATACTTCAGCAAACAAAACCAAAGAAACAAGAAAGATAAAATGTTTTTGTTGTTTTCTGAATGACAAGAAGTGCGCTAAAAAGACCGAGAGAAGAATGAATTAAATATTTTTGGAGTTTTCCTTTTAAAGGAACAATAGAAGCAACTAATAAGTAAGGTGTGACAATGAAAATGAGGGGGCAAGAGGTACACACTCCCCCAAAGCTTAGGCTTTTTGCCTGTTGGTAATCACATGGGTTCCGGCTCCCCCAGTTGTAGTTTCCAAGTCCCGATGGTGGTGGTGCTGCTGCAACAACATACCGAGCTTCCTGCTCTAGACATGCTTGATCATCATAATAATCTGGCATATCAGTGTCCCAAATAATCCACTTGTTCGTGGTAGTAACATCAAACAAAAAGGGATAATGAAGGGGCCCTTGCCAAGTACCATTGTAAATAGCGAAGGAATACTCATATGAACCCCCATATCATCAAAATGAAGACATACTCATCTAAATATTTAGGACCACGACTCTGGGTGCCCAGGGTAGGGCCTTGGGCCTCCCCTTGGCCATCTCCATATCCCTGGTGGCCCATTTGGAGCATATATGCCTCTTGTGTTTTTCCTTTATTTTTTTCTACACAAATAGATAACACCACCATAAAAATTCTTCGGAGAACAACATTAATCATGATTATTTTTTATTCACCAGTGCAAGTTTTGAGTGTAAAAGTATTCATAAAAGTAGATACGTCTTAGATGTATCATACACCAAATGCATAATCACTTTCACCCAGCATAACAATATGTACACCGTGATTTTATTAACATAATGGTAAACATTTCATCACTTTCATGTAGCAAAAGTATGTAAGGCATGAAAAATTAAGATAGACAGAAAATAAAGATTATCATGACATCATTTTCACTAAGAACATATATACAACATCATACAAACATTACAGTAAATCTCAATACATAATCACTCCGACATCTATAGGGCACATAATCTGAGAAGCCCTCAAAACCCCCTCACTTTGCACTACTTCTGGTGGCCATCGAACAATGTAGCAAAAGTCCTATGTTTGTGGACATGCAACCCACGATTCATCAGCACAGAGGGAAGGCAAGCCCTATCCAAAGGTGACAAGTGATGAGAATTGAGAGCTTACCGTAAACAGGTGGCGGTAACTCCACCGCGAGGCGACACAGTATCATAAACACTTCACACTTTGAGAGGGAAAGTAGGCTCCATAGTGGACGTTCTGACTGCAGTTCGTAGCGGGGCTGAGCTATGGTGTCAGGCTGGGGTCTCCTGTTTACAACAACCTTTTGCAGAGCCACCAACATGAATAGGATGACTAGAGCATTTTAGAGCTGTTTTTCTCACATGTTTTTACTCCTGTGTTTATCCTTTTGATCCTTGGATCGACATCGGGTGTTCCCTTTTCTACTGCTTCCTGCTAAGAATGAAATGAAATGGTAGCAACATGCTTTTCAAAAAAAACTTGTTATTAGTGTTAGTGTTCAAATATTTTCGCCTTTAAAAAAAGTCTAACAAATCCTGCTCTAATGGATGCGGTCTCTCATGTGTCCTTTTTTTTGCATGGTAATACGTGTCTCATTCATATCCTAAAGAACAAGGTACAAGTCACGTAAAGACCAACATGACAAAACTGAAAAGATAACAAAACATCTCTGAGCTTGACACCAACGCCCGTCACCTGCCTCCGGCACCACCACAGTAGCCACCGAAGAAAAGAATGATGAATCACCTTCTCACCCGAGCTCGACGCGGCTCCATCGCTGATATGCAGCTTTGCGGACCTCCAAGGTGGCTCACCAAAAGTGAAGCCCTTACCGGTGAACGAATCAGACCGGGGCAACACCCGGGACACGCCACCGAACTCCAGATCTAGCACCCCACCACGACTAAAACACCGAAGGAGGAAACCATATCTGTCATCCACGAACCACGAGCCCAACACATGCTCCGTCTCCCAAATGTCGTGGATGCAAACCACAATCTGCATCCGCTCCTGGACTACCTCCCAAGCTCCGCGCTGATGCTGGAGCAAATGTCGTCGCAACGACGGAGCCCGAGGACACAGGTCCACCACAAGGATGTCGCCGCCGCCACGCCATCCTTGCTTGAACAGACTGGTTTCCAAATCCTGTTGGGGAACGTAGAAGAAATTCAAAATTTTCTACGCATCACCAAGATCAATCTATGGAGAGACTAGCAACGTGAGAGAGAGGGAGTGCATCTTCATACCCTTGAAGATCGCTAAGCAGAAGCGTTACAAGAACGCGGTTGATGGAGTCGTACTCGCGGCGATTCAAATCATGGAAGATCCGATCTAGCGCCAAACGGACGGTGCCTCCGCGTTCAACACACGTACAGCCCGGGGACGTCTCCTCCTTCTTGATACAGTAAGGGGAGAGGAGAAGTTGAGGGAGAACTCCAGCAGCACGACGGCATGGTGGTGGTGGAGCTCGTGGTATTCCTGCAGGGCTTCGCCAAGCACTACGGAGTAGGAGGAAGAGTTGGAGGAGGGAGGGGCTGCGCCAAAAGCAAGGGTGTTGCAGCCCTCCCACCCCCTCACTATATATAGGGGGAACGGAGGAGGATGAGGAGGCGCCCGAGGGTTCCCTAGGGGAGGGGCGGCGGCCACAGGGGAAACCCTAGATGGGTTTGGGCGCCCCCACCCCCTAGGAAACTTGCCCCCCCCCCCCAAGCAGGGAGGGGCGGCTGCCCTAGGGGCGGCGCCCCCACCTCTCCAGGTTATGTGATATGGGGTGGGAGGGGCGCTCAGCCCCTTAGTGGGCTGATGTGCCCCCTCCCCTTGGCCCATAAGGCCCCCCAACGCTTGTCGGGGCCTCCGAAACCCCTTTCGGACACGCTGGTCATCATCTGGTACCTCCGGAACAATTCTGGACTCCAATACCCTTCGTCCAATATACCGGTCTTCACCTCCGGACCATTCCGGAGCTCCTTGTCACGTCTGGGATCTCATCCGGGACTCCGAACAACCTTCGGTAACCACATACTATTTCCCATAACAACTCTAGTGTCACCGAACCTTAAGTGTGTAGACCCTACGGGTTCGGAAACCATGCAGACATGACCGAGACACCTCTCCGGCCAATAACCAATAGCGGGATCTGGATACCCATATTGGCTCCCACATGTTCCACGATGATCTCATCGGATGAACCACGATGTCGGGGATTCAATCAATCCCGTATACAAATTCCCTTTGTCAATCGGTATGTTACTTGCCCGAGATTTGATCGTCGGTATCCCAATACCTCGTTCAATCTCGTTACCGGCAAGTCACTTTACTCGTTCCGTAATGCATGATCCCGTGACTAACTACTTAGTCACATTGAGCTCATTATGATGATGCATTACCGAGTGGGCCCAGAGATACCTCTCCGTCATACGGAGTGACAAATCCCAGTCTTGATTCGTGCCAACCCAACAGACACTTTCAGAGATACTTGTAGTGCACCTTTATAGCCACCCAGTTACGTTGTGACGTTTGGTACACCCAAAGCATTCCTACGGTATCCGGGAGTTGCACAATCTCATGGTCTAAGGAAATGATACTTGACATTAGAAAAGCTCTTAGCAAACGAACTACATGATCTTGTGCTATGCTTAGGATTGGGTCTTGTCCATCACATAATTCTCCTAATGATGTGATCCCGTTATCAATGACATCCAATGTCCATGGTCAGGAAACCATAACCATCTATTGATCAACGAGCTAGTCAACTAGAGGCTCACTAGGGACATGTTGTGGTCTATGTATTCACACATGTATTACGGTTTCCAGTTAATACAATTATAGCATGAACAATAGACAATTATCATGAACAAGGAAATACAATAATAACCATTTTATTATTGCCTCTAGGGCATATTTCCAACAGTCTCCCACTTGCACTAGAGTTAATAATCTAGTTCATATCACTATGTGATTGTAATGAATTGAACACCCATTGGGTTTGATCATATCTCGCTTGTGAGAGAGGTTATTAGTCAATGGGTCTGAATCTTTTAGATCCGTGTGTGCTTTACAAATCTCTATGTCATCTCCTAGATGCAGCTACCACGCTCTATTTGGAGCTATTCCAAATAACTGTTCTACTATACGAATCCGGTTTACTACTCAGAATAATCAGAATTAGTGTAGAGCCTACGTCTAATTCCTTAGTCCACTAGTTACTAAAGATAACTTTGACCGTTGTCCTGTGATCCATTTCTGGATCACTCTTGTACCCCTTGACTGACTCATGGCAAGGCACACTTCAGGTGCGGTACACAACATAGCATACTGTAGAGCCTACGTCTGAAGCATAGGGGACGACCTTCGTTCTTTCTCTCTCTTCTGCCGTGGTCAGGTCTTGAGTCTTACTCAATTACTCACACCTTATAACACAGCCAAGAACTCCATCTTTGCCGATCTATTTTGAACTCCTTCAAAATCTTGTCATGGTATGTATTCATTTGAAAGTACTATTAAGCATTTTTGATCTATACTTATAGATCTTGATGCTCAATGTTCAAGTAGCTTAATCCAGGTTTTCCATTGAAAAACACTTTTCAAATAACCCTATATGCTTTCTAGAAATTCTACATCATTTCTGATCAACAATATGTCAACAACATATACTCATCAGAAATTCTATAGTGCTCCCACTCACTTCTTTGGAAATACAAGTTTCTCATAAACTTTGTATAAACTCGAAATCTTTGATCATATCATCAAAGCGTATATTCCAACTCCGAGATGCTTACTCCTGTCCTTAGAAGGATTATTGGAGCTTTGCATACTTGTTAGCATCTTTTAGGATTGACAAAACCTTCTGGTTGTATCACATACAACCTTTCCTCAAGCAACTCGTCGAGGAAACAATGTTTTGACATCCTATCTGCAAGATTTCATAAATAATGCAGTAACTGCTAATACAATTTCAATAGACTCTTAGCATCGCTACGAGTGAGGAAGTCTCATCGTAGTCAACTCCTTGAACTTTTCGAAAAATATCTTAGCGACAAGTCGAGCTTTCTTAATGGTGACACTTACCATCATTGCATGTCTTCCCTTTTAAAATCCATCTGTACCCAACAGCCTTACGACCATCAAGTAGTTCTTCCAAAGTCTATACTTTGTTTTCATACATGGATCCTCTCTCGGATTTTTTATGGCCTCGAGCCATTTGTCGGAATCCGGGCCCACCATCGCTTCTCCATAGCTCGTAGGTTCATTGTTGTCTAGCAACATAACCTCTAAGACAGGATTACCGTACCACTCTGAAGCAGTACGCGTCCTTGTCGACCTACGAGGTTTGGTAGTGACTTGATCCGAAGTTTCATGATCACTATGATCAGCTTTCACTTCAACTGGTGTAGGCGCCACGGGAACAACTTCATGTGCCCTGCTACACACTGGTTGAAGTGATGGTTCAATAACCTCATCAAGTCTCCACTATCCTCCCACTCAATTCTTTCAAGAGAAACTTTTCCTCGAGTAAGGACCCGTTTCTAAAAACAATCTATTTTGCTTCCGGGTCTGAGATAGGAGGTATACCCAACTATTTTGGGTGTCCTATGAAGATGTATTTATCCACTTTGGGTTCAAGCTTATCAGGATGAAACTTTTTTCACATAAGCGTCGCAGCCCCAAACTTTCAAGAAACAACAGCTTAGGTTTCTCTGAACCATAGTTCATACACTGTCATCTCAACGGAATTACGTGGTGCCCTATTTGAAGTGAATGTGGTTGTCTCTAATGCCTAACCCATAAACAATAGTGGTAATTCGATAAGAGACATCATGGTATGCACCATATCCAATAGGGTGCAGCTATGATGTTCGGACACACCATCACACTATGGTGTTCCAGGCGGTATTAGTTGTGAAACAATTCCCACAAGGTCTTAATTGTGTACCAAACTCGTAACTCAAATATTCATCTCTATGATCATATTATAGACATTTTATCCTCTTGTCATGATGATCTTCAACTTCACTCTGAAATTACTTGAACCTTTCAATAATTCAGACTTGTGTTTCATCAAGTAAATATACTCAGCATCTACTCAAATCATCTGTGAAGTAAGAACATAACAATATCCACTGCGTGCCTCAGCACTCATTGGACTGCACACATCAAAATGTATTACTTCCAACAAGTTGCTCTCTTGATTCCATCTTACTGAAAACGAGGCTTTCAGTCATCTTGCCCATGTGGTATGATTTGCATGTCTCAAGTGATTCAGAATCAAGTGAGTCCAAATGATCCATCTGCATGGAGTTTCTTCATGCGCACATACCAATAGACATGGTTCGCATGTCTCAAACTTTTCAAAAACGAGTGAGTCCAAAGATCCATCAACATGGAGCTTCTTCATGCGTTTTATACCAATATGACTCAATGGCAGTGCCACAAGTAGGTGGTACTATCATTACTATCTTATATCTTTTGGCATGAACATGTGTATCACTACGATCGAGATTCAATAAACCATTCATTTTAGGTGCAAGACCATTGAAGGTATTATTCAAATAAACAGAGTAACCATTATTCTCCTTAAATGAATAACCGTATTGTGATAGACATAATCCAATCATGTATATGCTCAACGCAAACACCAAATAACAATTATTTAGGTTTAACATCAATCTCGATGGTAGAGGGAGCAGGCGATGCTTGATCACATCAACCTTGGAAACATTTCCAACACACATCGTCATCTCACCTTTAGCTAGTCTCCGTTTATTCCGTAGCTCTTTTATTTTGAGTTACTAACACTTAGCAACCGAACCGGTATCTTAATACCCTAGTGCTACTAGGAGTACTAGTAAAGTACACATTTAATACAATGTATATCCAATATACTTCTGTCAACCTTGCTAGCCTTCTCATCTACCAAGTATCTAGGGTAGTTCTGCTTCAGTGACCGTTCCCTCATTACAGAAACACTTAGTCTCGGGTTTGGATTCAACCCTGGGTTTCTTCACTGGAGCAGCAACTGATTTGTCGTTTCATGAAGTATCCCTTCTTGCCCTTGCCCTTCTTGAAACTAGGGGTTTCACTAACCATCAACAATTGATGCTCCTTCTTGATTTCTACTTTCGTGGTGTCAAACATCATGAATATTTCAAGGACCATCATATTTATCCCTGATATGTTATAGTTCATCACGAAGCTCTAGTATCTTGGTGGCAATGACTTTGGAGAAACATCACTATCTCATCTGGAAGATTAACTCCCACTCGATTCAAGTGATTGTAGTACTCAGACAATCTGAGCACATGCTCAACGATTGAGCTTTTCTCCATTAGTTTGTAGGCTAAGAAACTCGTCAGAGGTCTCATACCTCTTGACATGGGCACTAGCCTGAAATCCCAATTTTAGCCCTTGGAACATCTCATATGTTTCGCGACGTTTCAAAAATCGTCTTTGGCGCCTCAATTCTAAACCGTTTACCATTACTGAACTATCACGTAGTCATCAAAACGTGTATGTCAGATGTTCACAACATCCACAGACAACGTTCGAGGTTCAGCACACCGAGCGGTGCATTAAGGACATAAGCCTTCTACACAGCAATGAGGACAGTCCTCAGTTTACGGACCCAGTCCGCATAATTGCTACTATCAACTTTCAACTAAAATTTTCTCTAGGAACATATCTAAAACAGTAGAACTAAAGCGTGAGCTACGACATAATTTGCAAATACCTTTTGACTATGTTCAGGATAATTAAGTTCATCTAATGAACTCCCACTTAAATAGACATCCCTCTAGTCATTTAAGTGATACATGATCCGAGTCAACTAGGCCGTGTCCGATCATCACGTGAGACGGACTAGTCATCATCGGTGAACATCTTCATGTTGATCGTATCTTCTATACGACTCATGTTCGACCTTTCGGTCTCTTGTGTTCCGAGGCCATGTCTGTACATGCTAGGCTCATCAAGTCAACCTAAGTGTTTTGCATGTGTAAATCTGGCTTACACCTGTTGTATGTGAACGTTAGAATCTATCACACCCGATCATCACCTGGTGCTTCGAAACAACGAACTTTCGCAACGGCGCACAGTTAGGGGGAACACTTTCTTGAAATTATTATGAGGGATCATCTTATTTACTACTATCGTTCTAAGTAAATAAGATGCAAAAACATGATAAACATCACATGCAATCAAATAGTGACATGATATGGCCAATATCATTTTGCTCCTTTTGATCTCCATCTTCGGGGCGCCATGATCATTATCGTCACCGGCATGACACCATGATCTCCATCATCGTGTCTCCATGAAGTTGTCTTGCCAACTATTACTTCTACTACTATGGCTAACGGTTTAGCAATAAAGTAAAGTAATTACATGGCATTATTCAATGACACACATGTCATACAATAAATTAAGACAACTCCTATGGCTCCTGCCGGTTGTCATACTCATCGACATGCAAGTCGTGATTCCTATTACAAGAACATGATCAATCTCATACATCACATATATCATTCATCACATCCTTTTGGTCATATCACATCACGCGGCATATGCTGCAAAAACAAGTTAGACGTCCTCTAATTGTTGTTGCAAGTTTTTACGTGGCTGCTATAGGTTTCTAGCAAGAACGTTTCTTACCTACGCCAAAACCACAACGTGTTATGCCGATTTCTATTTACCCTTCATAAGGACCCTTTTCATCGAATCCGATCCGACTAAAGTGGGAGAGACTGGCACCCGCTAGCCACCTTATGCAACAAGTGCATGTCAGTCGGTGGAACCTGTCTCACGTAAGTGTACGTGTAAGGTCGGTCCGGGCCGCTTCATCCCACAATACCGTCGAAACAAGATAGGACTAGTAACGGTAAGCATATTGAACAAAACCAACACCCACAATTATTTGTGTTCTACTCGTGCATAGAATCTACACAATAGACCTAGCTCATGATGCCACTGTTGGGGAACGTAGCAGAAATTCAAAATTTTCTATGCATCACCAAGATCAGTCTATGGAGAGACCAGCAACGAGAGAGAGAGGGAGTGCATCTTCATACCCTTGAAGATCGCTAAGCGGAAGCGTTACAAGAACACGGTTGATGGAGTCGTACTCGCGGCGATTCAAATCGTGGAAGATCTGATCTAGCGCCGAACGGACGGCGCCTCCGCATTCAACACACGTACAGCCCGGGGACGTCTCCTCCTTCTTGATCCAGCAAGGGGAGAGGAGAAATTGAGGGAGAACTTCGGAAGGACGACGGCATGGTGGTGGTGGAGCTCCTGGTATTCCTGCAGGGCTTCGCCAAGCACTACGGAGTAGGAGGAAGAGTTGGAGGAGGGAGGGGCTGCGCCAAAAGCAAGGGTGCTGCAGCCCTACCAACCCCTCACTATATATAGGGGAAGGGAGGAGGAGGAGGCGCCCTAGGGTTCCCTAGGGGAGGGGCGCGGCCACAAGGGAAACCCTAGATGGGTTTGGGCGCCCCCACCCCCTAGGAAACTTGCCCCCCAAGCCGGGAGGGGCGGCTGCCCTAGGGGTGGCGCCCCCACCTCTCCAGGTTATGTGAGATGGGGTGGGAGGGACGCTCAGCCCCTTAGTGGGCTGATGTGCCCCCTCCCCTTGTCCCATAAGGCCCCCCAGCGCTTGTCGGGGCCTCCGAAACCCCTTTCGGACACGCTGGTCATCATCTGGTACCCCCGGAACAATTCCGGACTCCAATACCCTTCGTCCAATATACCGATCTTCACCTCCGGACCATTCCGGAGCTCCTCGTCACGTCTAGGATCTCATCCGGGACTCCGAACAACCTTCGGTAACCACATACTATTTCCCATAACAACTCTAGCGTCACCGAACCTTAAGTGGGTAGACCCTACGGGTTCGGGAACCATGCAGACATGACCGAGACACCTCTCCGGCCAATAACCAATAGCGGGATCTGGATACCCATATTGGCTCCCACATGTTCCACGATGATCTCATCGGATGAACCACGATGTCGGGGATTCAATCAATCCCGTATACAATTCCCTTTGTCAATCGGTATGTTACTTGCCCGAGATTCGATCGTCGGTATCCCAATACCTCGTTCAGTCTCGTTACCGGCAAGTCACTTTACTCGTTCCGTAATGCATGATCCTGTGACTAACTACTTAGTCACATTGAGCTCATTATGATGATGCATTACTGAGTGGGCCTAGAGATACCTCTCCGTCATACGGAGTGACAAATCCCAGTCTTGATTCGTGCCAACCCAACAGACACTTTCAGAGATACTTGTA
This sequence comes from Triticum aestivum, assembly GCF_018294505.1. Taxonomy (NCBI): domain Eukaryota; kingdom Viridiplantae; phylum Streptophyta; class Magnoliopsida; order Poales; family Poaceae; genus Triticum; species Triticum aestivum. The sequence continues at coordinate 58,826,505 of NC_057804.1, forward strand.
GTGCACCTTTATAGCCACCCAGTTACGTTGTGACGTTTGGTACACCCAAAGCATTCCTACGGTATCCGGGAGTTGCACAATCTCATGGTCTAAGGAAATGATACTTGACATTAGAAAAGCTCTTAGCAAACGAACTACACGATCTTGTGCTATGCTTAGGATTGGGTCTTGTCCATCACATCATTCTCCTAATGATGTGATCTCATTATCAATGACATCCAATGTCCATGGTCAGGAAACCATAACCATCTATTGATCAACGAGATAGTCAACTAGAGGCTCACTAGGGACATGTTGTGGTCTATGTACTCACACATGTATTACGGTTTCCAGTTAATACAATTATAGCATGAACAATAGACAATTTTCATGAACAAGGAAATACAATAATAACCATTTTATTATTGCCTCTAGGGCATATTTCCAACAAATCCATCCCCAACCATAGGACCGATAACCTTGTTAGGAAATGATCCGAAGAATCTTTATTCAATGTTGTCATCGTCGTTGCCGAAGCAAAGACGATGAACAGCCTAAAAACCTAGACTACGAGAGAGTAAAAACGATCCACACGCGTGGATCCGGCGACCCCCCTCACCACCGACGACCGAGGTCGCCGGCGGAGGGGAGCCGCCGGAGAGCGGCGTTGGAAGACCGGCCTCCCCTGACGGCGGCTAGGGTTCTAGCCGCCAGGGACGAGATCGATACTTACATACGCGAATAGCGCTGTTTTGACTTTTCGTCTCTCTCATGTGTCCTGTTGGTGAATCGTTGTATACCAAGTCGGCAAAATACATAAAAGGTTCACAGCAATTGCTATATGCGACGTGGCGGAACAGAATTTGTTACCAGTTTGATCAACATTTTGATCCCTCTGGACAACTTAACACTAGTCAGATAGCTACGGAGAAATCCGAGGCCAGCAGTGCTGGCCACGACGGCGGCGACGCGCGAGGGCGCCGTACCCTTCTTGTAGGCATCGTCCAGGTCGCCTCCTTCCCCTCTTCCTTTCACCCAGCTCGTATGCGGGCCGAAAGCCCAAATCCTTGCCGGATCGAGTGACAGCGGCGCTCCGGGCGTCGTCACCCTCTTGGGGGTGTCGTTCGTGATGAGCTTGGCGTGGATGTAATGCTTTGGTTGCTTGGCGGCGGTTGGTGGCGTGGTCGGAGTTCGTCTGGTGGCGGTGCGTTGGCACTCTGCCGCCTATGTGCTCAGCCTCGGAGTCCTTCTTCCACGGTGCTTGGTCTTCAGCAGCCTTGCCGGACCCGGCGGAGCGGTGCTTCATCCTACTCGTTGATGGCGGCGTATCTCGGCGGCGTGGCGCAGTGGAGATTCAGTGTCCGATGTGTGGCGATGGACTCGCGCAGGAGGACGAAGCTGTTTGGTGTCGTGGTGACATCGATGGCTGAGTGGACAAACAAGGTAGAAGCCTCAATATTTGCTCTGAGGACGGGCCTGTGGAAGATGGCGGCGACGACACACGAGTGCGTCGAACCGGTTTGTACTCCAGACCCGGTATGTGGCTCGGCTGGGGCTTCCGGCTTTTGATGTTAGGATTAGGTGACTGGTCTGGGTAGTGGTCCAGCTAGCACCCCTTCATCATTTTGATGTTAGGCTTAGATGAATGGTCTGGGTAGTGGCCCAGCTAGCAAGCCTTCATCATTTGGATAGGAGTAGTGGCATATGTTGCCAAGATGATGAATTCAGGCATATTATTGTAATACTTTGTAAGGTCCTCGAAAATAATCAATAAAGTGGCCGTATGCATCTCCCAGATGCAGAGGCCGGGGGTCATCCTCCTTTTCTAAAAAAAAGATGAATTTTCGTGTGTGTGCGTGGGGGAGGGGGGTACCGAGTACTATTATCGGTGTTTGACCGGGAAATACCCTTTGGTTCTACATAAGAAAAAAAATACCAAAAAGTCAAAAAAGTTTAGAAGTTTTTTTGGAATAAACTTGACTTTCTTCTGCACTAGTATATAAATTTTTGCGAACAAAAACCCAGCCTTAACTTCAGAGCAAAAAAAAGCTTTTTTTTTGTGGCTATTATAGGTTATTATTCACACTATTTTGACCAAACTTTTTTGTCTTTTTTCCGAAAGAAGTCAACGGGGTTTTTTCCTTTTGTGAAAATTTTCATACAAGTACAGTGGAATGTCAACTTTATTTCAAAAATATTTTCACAGTCTTTTTACTTTTTATTTAATTACTATTTTTTCATATAGGGTGTATATACACGCATAGGCCAAAAGTTCTCCTCCGTGTTTGACGGACAAACCTACCTCACTGAATCTATCAATACAAATACACATACATGTCGAGTATTTTCTTTAAATTCTTACGAGTCACGATCCTGCATCCAAAATGATAGAAATCGTGTGGGTATAATATACATTTATCTTTTGTATTGTTCATTTGAGCAAATCAAGATCGGGACGTTTACTTCACCAGCGGCTCACTACACCAAAATATTTACTAGTAACATACACTCACTTATGTACTCACATATTCCCCACTTGAGCTAACTGAATAATGTTACGTACCACGTTGTGTGACGCCGATGGAACAAAAAATCAACTTAAGCAGTTAATTAATTACTAGTGGTTCCAAAAGGTCAAGTAGCAAGTAGCTAGCAGCCCTCACTCCGTCGGACTAGGTCCTTGGCTCCTTGCGCAGTGACGAGACCGACTATGACTGTCGTCATACCAACCGCAATCGAGGTAAGCCTGGTTTCAGAATACAAGCATCGACTAATTTTCTTTTAGGCACAGGTTAGTTCGCTTCGCTCCAAATTAATTGAAGTTTTAGATTTTTCTTAAGCTTTTTTTTTTTGAAATTTGACTAAATTTGTAGAATAAAATGTCAACATCCCTACAAAAAAAATTATATTCTATATAGAATATATTTTCACCATGTATACGTTCTATGTAGTTACAACTCCTTTTGTTTTTTTACTCCGTTTATTAGGTTTTTTCTATGTCAAACTGTCCAAACTTTGGCCAATTTTATAAAAAAGTATTAACATTCAAAATACAACATTAATGTCATTATATTCATCATGAAATATACTTCTATATTACATTTATTAGGTATTTAGATGTTGATATATTTTATAGGACCCCGATAAGTCCCGAACGTTCGGGATTTGCCCATGGCAAATCGAACATGTTTTTTATGGTAACAGGAGGATGGCTGTTTAGTCGATAAGCATGGCAATTTTGTCCTTATTTTACTTTTTATTTACAGAAATTGTCATACCTGCCAACTAAACTTGCCATACTCACGTCAACCAAAGTTGCGATAAAAAACGTTTCGATTTGCCATGGGCAAAATCCGAAGGTTCTGGATTTATTATTTCGGATTTTTAATAAATTTGATTAAACTTTGCAAATTTGACATCAGATAAATCTAACACGCAAACTAAAAAAAATTCTTTATTGAAAATATTTGCACCATGTATATGTCCTATGTAGTTACCACTCCCTTTTTGTTTACTCTGCGTATTACTAGGTTTTTTCGAAGTTAAACTCCCCAAAATTTTACCAAGTTTTTTTAAAATATTAACATTCAAAATACAACATTAATATCATTAGATTCATCATGAAATATACTTTCATATTATATTTATTAGGTATTGTAGATGTTGAAATATTTTCTAATATAAATTTGATTAAACTTTGTAAAGTTTGACATTAGATAAATGGTGTTAGTTTCCCTTTGCATAACTTGGCACCAGATCGAGCACCATTTGCAAATGGCTCTGCTCCCGTGCTCCCTGAAATGCGCTACTACTCAGCGTCGCCTCCTGCGTGTCTTCATCGTCTCTCTCCTTCTCCACCATGCCGACTCCCTCAGCTTCCGGTACGACTCCATCAACACAACCAACAAGGTCGATTTCGGCGCGCTCGGGGACGACTGCAACATCAGCGATCACAGGGCCGACCTCACCAGCATAAGCGCCAATAACTACACCAACAACCTCGGCCGCCTGGTGTACCCCAAGCTGGTGCAACTCTGGGACGCTGCCACCGGCGAGACGGCCAGCTTCACCACCACCTTCTCCTTCGGCATGGACGCCGTGCCGGGGCAGCCGGTTGGCCATGGCATGGCCTTCTTCCTCACCTCTCAAGTCGACGTCCCGTCTGGCCTACCCGCGGGGTCCTATGGCGGCTACCTCGGCCTCTTCAGTCCTGGCGCCACCGGCGGTGACCATGTTGTCGCCGTGGAGTTCGACACGTTCAGGGACGAGTGGGACCCCAGCGACCATCACATCGGAGTCGATCTTAACAACATCAGCTCGTTCGGCAGCTACACCACCTTGCCGAACGACAGCTTCGTCGGCCGGGTCATGTCCGCGCGGATCGACTACAACAGCGGCACGGGCCAGCTCGATGTCATGCTGCACAACGGCAGCAGCGACGGCGCGACCCATGATCTCAGCGTCAATGTTGACCTGCGAAGCTTCCTGCCGGAGCAGGTAAGCGTCGGCTTTTCAGCGGCGACGAACTCAGAGCGGGTCGCGCTGCACTACGTGCTGTCCTGGTCTTTCAACTCTTCGCTGCCACTGGCTGCAAAATCAACTCAAAAATCACAACCGCGGCGCACTGCTGTGCCGCTCGTGGCCGGTGTCACCGTGGCAACGGTGCTGGCTCTCCTTCTAAGCACGGCGGTAGGGGTGCTGCTGTGGCGGTCGAGACGCCAGGAGCGCTCTGCCGACGACGACGACGACGGCGACGACGAGGACCCGTGGCCGATCGACGAGGACCTCGAGTCCGGGTCGGGACCACGGCCGTTCCAGCTGAGCAAGCTGACGGCGGCGACAAGAAACTTCTCTGAGGAGACAAAGCTCGGGCAGGGCGCGTCCGGGTCGGTGTACCGCGGTCGCGTCGATGAGCTCGACGTGGCTATCAAGGTGTTCTCCAGGGGTGGCTCGGCGCAGGGGAAGCGAGAGTACACGGCGGAGGTCACCGTCATCAGCCGGCTGCGGCACCGCAACCTGGTGCATCTCATAGGCTGGTGCGATGGCCGCAAGAAGCTCCTCCTCGTCTACGAGCTCGTGCCCAACGGAAGCCTCGACCGGCACCTCTATAGCGCAACGGCGGTGCTGCCATGGCCGGCGAGGTACAAGATCATTCTCGGGCTCGGCGCCGCCGTGCTGTACCTGCACGAGGAGTGGGGCCAGTGCGTCGTCCACGGCGACATAAAGCCGAGCAACATTATGCTCGACCAGTCCTTTGGCGCCAAGCTAGGCGACTTCGGCCTCGCACGGCTCATCGACCACGGCGTCGGCCTGCAGACCATGACCGCCGTGGCCGGCACGCCTGGGTACCTCGACCCGGAGTGCATCGCCACGGGGAAGGCGAGCACCGAGTCCGACGTGTACAGCTTCGGCGTCGTGCTCCTGGAGGTCGCCACCGGCAGGCGGCCCATGGCGCCGCCCCCGCCGGGCGACACGAGGATCTTCCGGCTGGTGGAGTGGGCATGGGGAATGTATGGTCGAGACGCGGTGCTGGACGCGGCCGACGAGGCGCTGTGCGGACAGTTTGACGCTCGGGAGGTGGAGCTCGTGCTGGTGATCGGGTTGTGGTGCGCACACCCCGACGCCAGGGCGCGGCCGAGCATCAGGGAAGCAGTCGAGGTGCTGCGCTCGGGGATGGCCGCCAGGGTGCCGGCGCTTCCCCCTCGGATGCCCGTGGCCATGTACGTGCAGCCTTACGATCCGGCTGACAAGCATGTCGCGGACGACGCGTCGAAGGCAAACCACGGGATGAGCTCTCACGATTACGGCCGCCAGCCTCCGGCCGCCGACGACTACCAGACGCTGTCTACCACCTCGAGCATTCCTCCGGTTGGGTCAAAACAGTCGGTTCGTTTGCTGAGCGGAAGGTAGTTCGCTCTTCGTTCCCCGTCAACTCTTGAACAAAGAAAGCACAGTACTATTCCATTACTTGTTAAATACTCCAAATTTAAAATATTGAATGGTTCTTCTGCTTTTGCCCTTACTAATAAGCTTTGCACGTATCCGCCCAAAAAAAATCCTTGCTCATAGAACCCTTTTAAGCCATCTATGCTCATAAAACCCTTCTAAGCCATCTATATTCTATTGTCTGGAGAACAACATGCCATGTATATTGGCTATTGCAGAAGTTAAAAGAGTTGGCTCGAGACATATATATATATATATATATGTCTTTTTTTTTGAAAGATCCAGCTGATTGCTGGCTTGTATTGATTAATAGCAGGGAGCAGGTGACAAAAACATCAAGTGCGAGTAGTGATCCGAGGATCAAAGGGAGAAAAACAAAAGATACAGGGCAGGTGTTATGGCTATTGTCTCAGGGCAAGGAGTGCTCCAAAAATGTTGCTCCTGCTTGTCGCCAAAATTCTAGCGTTCGTTGGACGGCTGTTGTGATGCTATCTCTCGTCGCCATCTTGCCTCCGAAGGTGCTCTCGTTTCGAGCCTTCCAAATCCCAGAGAGGATTAGGATGATTGTTGTCTTGATGGCTTTTTTGTGCTCGGGCCGCGCTGCACCGATCATTTCAGCGATGATGGCCGTCGGCTTAGTCTTGCTTTGCCACCGCAGAGGGTGGAGTGAGCTGCATCCCCCTCTCGCCGCTGCAGTCGTCCAGACTTCAATCGACAGTGGGCATTGCCAGAACAAGTGCATGGATGACTCCAAGTTCCGGACGCATAGCTGACAGAAGTACTCATTTGGCCATCCTCTCCGTTGGAGACGGTCGTTGCACCATAATCTGTTTTTAAGTAGCAACCATGTGAAGATCTTCATCTTGGCCGGTGCCCAGGTGTTCCAAATCAGGGTCTTGAAATCCGATTTGATGTGGCCTTGAAATTGCGCCTTATAGGCAGAGCTAGCAGTGTAGATCCCTGATGCTTCATGCTTCCATTTGATGGTGTCACTGACGTGGTCTTGAAGATGAATATCAGCAGCTTGTAACCATCTGTGCAGCCTGATTGTTTCTGACCAAAGGTGCTGAGTGTTTCCATGGGCGAGGTCTTGGATCCATGTGCCATTTGTCAAAGCTTGCTTGACCGAACAGTTTTTTCTTCTGGAATGGCTGTAGAGAGCAGGAAAGGCCGTCTTCAGGCTGCCCGAGCCTGTCCATGGGCAGTGCCAGAAGGAGGCCTTCTCGCCGTTGCCCAGCGTGATCGAGGTGGAGGCACAGAAAAGAGCTCGGTCTCCCTCGTCGCAAGGCAGTTGCATGCCAATCCATGGTCTGTCCGTACTGGTCCAGGACAGCCATAGCCATCGCAGCCGAAGCGCTCTACTGAAGCGGTTTAGGTCCAAAACTCCCAACCCGCCATTTTCGATAGGGGAGCACACCACCGGCCATGCTACTTTGCATTTCCCTCCACTGAGATCTTCTTCTTGTGCCCAAAGGAATCTCCTACGAACTTTGTCAACCTCAGCAAGAAATTTCTTTGGCGCTCGGAGTACAGACAGAGCAAAGGTAGGCAGCGCTGTAAGCACACTGCGTACCAAAACCCTTCTGCCCGCGATGGTCATGAGCTTGCCCTTCCATCCCGCGAGTCGTGCCCTAATCCGATCAAGGATGAACTGGATGTGGACTAGGCGCAGTCTTGAAACGGTTAGTGGGAGGCCCAGGTATCTCAAGGGGAACCCCACAGTTGTCCCACCAAAATTGCTGAGTATGTCAGGGAGATTGATCTCCTCGCAGCGGATTGGGGTGACGGTCGACTTTGTAGGGTTTATTTGCAGCCCGGATGCTTGACCGAAGTTGCGCAGAATGTCTAGTAGGGCGTCGACCTCTACTTTCTCAGGGTTGGCGAAGATTACGGCGTCGTCAGCGTAGAGACTACCCCGTAGAGAGACGTCTCTGCCTGGCAGAGGGACGAGTAGCTCTAATTCAGTTGCTTGTTGTAGTAGCCTGTGGAGGGGATCGATGGCGATGATGAAAAGGAGGGGTGAAAGCGGGTCTCCCTGCCGAAGCCCCTTGCGGTGACGAATCTTGTGCCCTACAGTGCCATTTAGCATGAAGGATGATGAAGCCGATGCGAGGAGCAGCGCAACCCAGTCACGCCAGCGCGCGGAGAAGCCTAGCACTTGCAGTAGTTCTAGCAAATATTCCCACGACACATTGTCGAAAGCCCGCGCTATATCTAGCTTGAACAGGAGCGCCGGTGTTTTCTTCCTATGCAGCGATCTGACAGCGTTCTGGACAAACAAATAACTGTCTTGCGTGCTTTTGGACTTCAGGAAGGCAGATTGAGCCGGCGAGATTACGTGGTGGATTACTGCTGATAGTCTCATTGAGAGCACTTTAGCAATCAATTTTGCAACTGAGTGAATCAGGCTGATCGGTCTGAAGTCTTGAATCTTCTCTGCACCATCTTTTTTTTGGGATGAGAGCTACTATGGCAGAGTTCAAATTGTTGAAACCTCCCCCTACAAGGTGATAGAACTTGTTGAAAGCTTGTAGGATATCTGCCTTGATCAGTGGTCAGCAGGTTCTAAAGAAGATTCCCGTGAAACTGTCGGGCCCAGGCGCCTTCTCTAGGGGTGAAGCTTTGATCGCCTCCCAGATTTCTTCTTCAGAAAAAGGGTTGTCGAGGCCACCTGCTTGGATCGTTGGCATCTCGAGCAAGTGCCAGTTGATGCCGGTCGCTCTCGTCGTCTTGGTTCCTATGTTGTCGTGGAAGTGATTGTATATGGCAGCTTCTTTTTCCTCATGTGTCGTGACAAGCGAATCGCCTACCTTCAGGCTATGGATGTGGTTTTTCCGTCTGCGTGATTTCATCTTGGCGTGGAAAAACTTTGTTCCCGCGTCTCCCACCCGGAGCCATGTCAGGCGAGAAGCCTGGCGCTTTCTGGCTCGGTCGATCGCCGCCAAACCCAGAAGCCGTAGCTTCAAGAGTTTTCTGAGGTTGAATTCGGCGTCAGACAAACGCCGGGTTTCCTGAGCTACATCTAATCGGAGCACAATTTCTGCTGCTATATGAAACTGTAGCCTCGCATCGCTAAAGTGTGCCTTGCTCCAGATCTTCAGGTCACGCGTCGTGCACTCCATTTTGGTGTGAAGACGCTGAAAAGCGCAGGAGGACTGCACTGGCCTATTCCAGGCGGCTGTAACCGTTTCATGGAAACGAGGGAAGCGAGGCCAGAAGCTCTCAAATCTAAAGCTCGCACGGCGTGGCGGGGCACTTGTGTCGGCTAAGATCAGAGGGCAGTGGTCTGAAGTAGCCGTAGAAGCCGCCAACACTGCAAAATTGTGAAAAAGGGATTCCCAGGCTTGGTTGCAGAAGAACTTGTCAATGTTGACAAGGGTGGGATCTTGACGTTCGTTGCTCCAGGTGTAGCGGCGATTTTTGCACTTTATCTCCTTCAGGCCAGCAGCATCAATGGCCGACCTGAACCAACCCATAAGTCTACGGTTAAGGTTGAGGTTGTTCTTGTCACGCGCCTCGTAAATTAGGTTAAAGTCGCCATTGATCAACCAGGGCTCGTTTGTGGGCGGTGAAGTGCGGGTGAGCTCGAGGATGAAACTATCTTTTCTTGCGTCGTCTGCAGGTCCGTAGACGGAGGAGAGCCAGAAGCTATGAGGCTGGCCCAGCAGGGATACTTTTGCTGTGATGGCGAAGGCGCCAATGGCATGGGAAGTGACAGTGGCGAGGCCCTCGTCCCAGAGAATTGCCGCTCCACCGCTGGTGCCAATCGCCGGCAGGGCAATGCAGCCAGTCAGCGAGGTGCCGCCAATTTCTCGTACTAGGCTAGGAGACCAGGCATCGATCTTCGTTTCTTGCAGTCACAGGATCGCTATTCGATTTGCTGCTGCAATTTCGCGGACAGAGGCGCGCTTTGCAGGGTGGTTCAGCCCGCGCACGTTCCAGCACATGATCGGAGGGAGTTTGTCATTCATGGGGAAACTCGTGTTGCTCCGATAACAGAAAATCACTAAATGGCCTCAGGCCCAAACAGCACACCGCCTCTCTAGCAAGGGAACACCAGCGACCACCAATAGGCCCCAGAACACACCGGCGTCGAACTAACCACATTGGACTAGCACTACATATTGGAAGCAAACCTAACTCTAGCCAACACATCGTCGGCCGCCATCGGAGCGAGAACATGAATGGAACTAACATAACTAAACTACGGCCTCCTCAGCAGCTCCATCAGGCCCGGCCATGCCAGCCGCGATCTTCAGGGCGTCGGCGTCCAGCCGCGTCAGTTTGGCAATGACCGCAATGTCAGCCTCGGTGAGTGGCTCATCAAAACAACGCAGGAGGGCCTCGGCAACTTCGGTCGTCATCTTCTCCTTTGGCCCCAGCAGTCCCAGCTCCTTGACGATGCGGAGGGACGCGCGCTGGGCCACCGGCACGTTGGAGGGGTTGGCAGCCTGACGGGCGCTGTGGCGAGATGGTGCTGTGGGGGCGCGGCTCTTTGGGGGGGCAGAGGGCCGACGGGCAGACGGGGCAGCCACCAGCAAAGGGGTGTTGCTGCGGAAGAGGCGTCGCGGCTGAACTTGTTCTCCTTCTTCAGCGATCTCAAGCTGGCAAACGCGGCTGGTCATCGCTCCCAGCTACACTTCCAGTGTACAGGTGGCCGTGGGGGTGGAGCGGTTGAACTGGCCATTAGCAAAGGGGGTGACCGCCAGCGTAGGGCTGAACGCGTCGAGCTGCGGGTCCAGGGCTGCATCGTCGCGTAGATGGGTGCCGCAATCTCCAATCCACCTCACCGTTGTCAGCAAGTGGAACCACTATGCAGCCACTGTGTTTAGGTAATTAGGAAAAAAAGAATATATATGATTTAAACATGCTGACCGCCGTCACGATGGCCTTGCTTGGGTCGACTGTTCTCGCCTGGCTGGCCATATGTGACACTTTGCGTCCTCTATGCCCTGCGGCTTGCTATGTACTCTCTCCTTCCATATATCTCTTTTGCTCCTTGTAATACCCCCTGACCATCCTGGCAATTTGGGCATTTTTAAATTCAAAAGGTTATATTGGACTTACAATGGGATCACCAATCGGAAAATTATGATTTACTCAACTACTGATTCAACATCACTCGGCAACATAATGGGTGTGGCAGGCGAAAAAATATAACAACCTGAATTGTAATGGACAAAGGATCTAGCTGGCAACGTTAAGTGGGCACAAGGACAACTGAATCTTCAGAATTAGTGATTGCAGCAATATAACATGACACAGGAAACAATAATCAACCTGACTCTGCTTCCTAGTTTGATTTCAACAAAGTATTACGAAGAGTCATGTTAAATTGAATTTTGAACTATACCATATGAAAAGCCGACCAAGGCTAATTGCCCATCTTGTAGTTTCATGTAAAATTTATACAGAAAGTTCATCAAAAAATTTGGTGCCCATTTTTCTGGCAAAATTGATCAAATAGAAAGAAGGCAAGCTAACTACTATAGGTCGATCAAAAGCTTACACACCATGTTTCAAGAAAACACAGAAATAATCCAATTGAGTAACATCAAACAAATGAAAGCTTGCAGCCGAGCATATAACTAAAACATGTAACAAAAGGGAAAGCGTTTTGTAAAGAATGCACGTAACCTATTTAATTGTATTCCTTCTACTCTTACATCCAAACATTGCACAATCCGTGTGGAAAGAACTGATAATAAATTCATACATGACATGCTACGTGTAAGCTATATATGAAACAAGATCAAGATTCAAAAAGGTATATGTTAGATTTGTAAGAAACTGTCCACCTTTAATTATAATTCAGAAAATACTTGATTCAAGTGACTACCTTGATTGAAGAACTAACTGGTTACAGATTTAACAACTGCCACTCCTATCCACTCTTGCTTCCCTTGAGTTTTGACATAGACAACATCCATCTTACAAACAAGAAATAGCTTTATAAGGATGTAACCATTAGGATAAAAAACTTGCAGATCAAATTCTATAGACCTTTAAAAAAATCTTCGCAGACAACATGGGCGCAGCTCTCTATCTAAAACCATTCTTAGAGAACAGAAAAAAGAACATTTGCAACATTAACATCTGAGCAATCGAAAAGGATGTCTCTATGTTACAGTGCATGCCATATTTCTCATGCACTATTTTTATTCAGATTTCTTACTTGTTGTTATTAATACGTCATTATTCTGAATTCCTACTTAGTGTTATTAATTTACTAAAGATAACATGAAACTCATGTACACACTCTCTAGCTATAAGAATAACTAATGCAATAAGACACTGATCGGGGCATACCAATATTTAAGTCTTGTCAGACCACAATAAGAGAACAATCAGTCACATATTGATACTTGGTTTCAGTAATAAGAAGGATCACAAGTTTGACATAAAAAATGAAGTCCATTTAGTTACTGGAGTTACAAATTCAAGGTGATGCCTTAACTTGCCGTTGGCTTCGAGGTTGTGACCTCCCCTCCCCTTCTTGGTTATTCCTTTCCCCCCTCTCCGTTTCATTGAGCTCATCCCCACTTTTATTTTCCTCTTCATCATCCTGCAGCAAAACAACAAAGTTTGAGATGCATCAGACTTTCACAAATCACAATGTAACTCTGGAACTTCATATAATATTTCTAATTTCCATGTAGTAGAGTCCAACCTATATACGGATATAATTAGGATTTGCATAATTACTTTCTTCCATGCAGTACAGTCGGGCATCTTAGATCAAACGTCTGCAAGTTTTGCAACATCAATATTGTGGATCTGCACAAGTAGCAGTAGTAGTGCCCACACCTGCTAATTTGAGGAAGCAAGAACCTCATTGTAGGACGGACAGAAGGAATCTCAGCAAAGTAGTAGTGTAGTATTTACATGCAGACCATCGCATCGGCGGCGTCGGGTGCAGGAACTCTTCTATAGGTGGCGTGTTGGAACACAACTATCTCCACGTCCTCCACACCACCCGCACGCCCGGGTCCTGCGCCCACGACTGGCTCGTCCCGCACGTAGCTCACGTCTCCTCAGGACTAGCTAGATCAATTGCAACCTTATCCTGCCGTTGCACTCCATGTATATATATGTGTAACCTGTGAAGTCATAATACACACACAGAGTTTGATCCTCCAACTTGGTATCAGACGCGAGTTCTCCCTGAGACCTCACCATGTCCACCTCGGCGCCCACCCTTCCCGTCGCCATCAGCGCCGCGCCTCCTCCGCCGGGCACCACGGCGCCCCTCCCCGTCGCCACGGCACCATTGCCGACCACCACGGCGCCCCAGCACCTGCTGCCACGGTGTCCCTCCCTGTGGCCACGGCGCCCCCTGCACCGGCGCCGCTCGCGGTCACCCTCCCGCTCACGGGTCCTCTGTCGGCCGGCGCCTCGTCTTCCTCCGGCATCCCCAACATGCACCAGCTCAACATCGGCCACTTCCTCGACTTCAAGCTGGACTTCGCCGCAGGTAACTTCTCCAAATGGCGGCAGATCTTCCGGTGCGTGCTCTCCATGTACGATGCAGAGGGGCACGTCGACCACTTCTCCGAGCCTCTCCAGCAGACCGTGGCATGGCGCCACGCCGACGTCACCATCCTGCTCTGGATCTACGGGTCCATCTCCGACGACCTCTACGACGTCATCAAGTCGCCGGACAACACGGCACACCGCGCTTGGAGCCAGCTGACTCACTTCTTCCACGACAATCAGCCGGCCCGCGCGATCCACATCGGGGCCGAGTTCCGCTCCCTCACCCAAGGCGACCTCCGCGTCGGCGAGTACTGCCGTCGCCTGAAGGCCCTCGCTGACGCCCTCGCTGATGTGGACGAACCGGTCACCGACCGGTCTCTCACTCTGCAGCTCATCCGTGGGCTCTCGCGCCGCTTCCACGTCCTCGCCTCGGTGCTCCCTCTCCAGGTACCGTTCCCCACGTTTATCCAGGCGCGCTCACGCCTCCTTCTCGAGGAGATCTCCCTCGACGCTCGTGATCGCACCGAGGGGGCCACCACCCTCACCATCAGCACCAACGTCGGCGGTCTCCCTCCGGCAACTCCCCTGGCGATCGCGGCCACCCCGGCTCCGGCGATCGCGCTCGGCCTACCGGCGAGGGCAACCCCGGCCGCGGCGGCTCCTCTGATCGCGCCCGTGGCACAGGCCGTGGACGTGGTCGCGGCAACGGCTCCAGCGGTGGCGGCCGCCACACACAGCAGCAGCCGTTCACCGGTGGGCAGACACCGTGGATGGGATACTTCGCACCCTGGGGCGCGCCTTTTCCTCCTCCTTGGCGTGCTCCATGGGTGCCCCCGCACGCCGCCGGCATCCTCGGGCCACGACCCGCCACCCCGGCGCAGGCGTACCCGGTCTTCTACCCCGGCGCACCGTCCTCCTCTCACGCGCCACCGCCACCGTCGCCTGCTCCTGGCTCGTGGGACAACTTCAGCATGCTCAACTCCGCGATGAGCAACATGTCCCTGCAGCAGCCCGGCGCCGCCGACTGGTACCTGGACTCCGGTGCCTCCTCGCACATCTCCGGGAACGCAGGTATACTCACTCGGCTTTATGATGTTTCAGCTCATCATCTTCCTCACATTATAGTTGGCAACGGCACCATCATGACTCCCTCCTCCCTCGGCTATGCCTCTCTCCCTCCCAAGCCCTTTCATCTAAACCACGTCTTAGTTTCTGCCAATGTAGTCAAAAACCTAATCTCTGTTCGTAAATTCACCACTGATAACTCATGCTCAATTGAATTTGACCCTTACGGTTTTTCTGTGAAGGACCTGCTCACTCGGAGGCTCATCCTGAGGTCCAATAGCTCCGGCCCGCTCTACCCGTTCCTAGGCTCCGGCGCCACCGCCTTCACCAGCACCACCGACGGCGATCTCTGGCACCGCCGCCTCGGTCACCCGAGCCGGGCTACTCAAGCCCATTGCAGTCTTTTATTTCCCCTTCATGTAATAAAGTGCCCGCACCATCTCCTACATGTGATGCATGCCAACGAGGGCGCCACACTAGATTACCTTTTTCCGAATCAACTTCCTTTACTAGTTTCCCATTTCAGTTAATCCACTGCGACCTTTGGACGTCGCATGTATCCAGTTTTTCTGGCTTGAAATATTATCTCATAACAATGGATGACTACACCCATTTCTCCTGGTCTTTCCCTCTCCGCAACAAGTCTGAAACAGCCTCTGTGCTTGTACGTTTTTGCCGTTACATTCTTACGCAGTACCACTCCCTTGTCCATTGCATTCAAAGCGACAATGGGGGCGAGTTCGTTAACACAGCCCTTCTCACCTTCCTCTCCGACCGCGGCATTGTCCTCCGTCTCTCATGTCCACACACTTCCCCGCAAAACGGGAAGGCCGAACGTGCCATTCGCTCCACTAACGACATTCTTCGCACCCTCCTTGCCCAGGCTCACATGCCACCACCATATTGGGTCGAAGCTCTCCACACGGCTACCCATCTTCTCAACCGACGTCCCTCTCGCGTAGTTCACCACCTCACACCTTTCTTCCTCCTCCACGGCATTCACCCTAGCTACACCGACCTACACACCTTTGGGTGCCTCTGCTACCCTAACCTAGCACCATACGCCGCCCACAAACTCTCACCCCGATCCACCCCGTGTGTTCTCCTTGGTAGCCCTCCCGAGCATAAAGGCTATCGCTGCCTCGACCTTCGCACTCGGCATGTTTACACGTCCCAGCACGTCACGTTTGATGAAACTACGTTCCCCTTCCAATCTACGCTTTCCGCACCCGACCCCCCCACAGAAAATCCCAACCCCCGACAACCTCGTCCGCCGCCTTTCCATGCCTCGGGATCGCCCCCACCTACCTCGTTTCCCACCTCCTCCCGATCCTCCTCGGATCACGCGCCCAACCACAACAACCCACCGGTCTCCCCCGCACCAGCCGCGTCCCATCATCCCACCGGCCCGCCCCCTGCGCCAGCTCTGGGGACCCCACCCTCACATGTCGCGCCCACCTCGCCCCCTTTCCTTCCGCCACGCGGCTCCACCCTACGCGTTGTGCCCCACGACCGCATGCAACCATCCCCTCGCTGCCTTTTTCCCACGACCAGCACCGCGCCATGCAACACCGCGCCATGCAGCGCTTCGCTCCCACCGCGCGCCGTCGCCATCGCGCCCCCACAAAATCCCCATCCCATGCGCACGCGCGGCAAATCTGGTTTTGCCCTTCCTAAAACCCAAACTAATCTCCATGTAGATGTCCTCTCCCCCATCCCCCCAACCTACCGCACTGCCCTAAAAGACCCCCGCTGGTATGCCGCTATGCGTGGAGAATATGATGCACTGATTCATAATAAAACCTGGTGTTTAGTGCCGCGTCCTGCAGGTGTGAACGTCGTCAGCGGCAAATGGATCTACAGGCACAAATTCAACGCCGACGGCTCCCTGGCACGCCACAAGGCTCGCTGGGTCCTGCGCGGGTTCACCCAGCGCGAGGGCGTCGACTACACCGAGACCTTCAGTCCCGTCGTCAAGCCATCTACCATACGGGTCGTCCTCAGCCTCGTCGTCACCAGCTCGTGGCCAATCCACCAGCTGGACGTGAAGAACGCCTTTCTTCACGGCCGGCTCGACGAGGTCGTCTACAGCGAGCAGCCTCCCGGCTTCATCGACGCCGATCGCCCGGACCATGTCTGCCATCTCCAACGCTCCTTGTACGGCCTGAAACAGGCCCCACGCGCCTGGTTCTCGCGGTTCACGGCGCACCTCATCGCCCTCGGCTTCGTCGCTTCCCGCAGCGACAGCTCGCTGTTCATCCTCCACCGTGACGGCTCCATGGCGTATCTGCTCTTATACATCGACGACATCATCCTCACCGCCAGCAGCCACGCCCTCCTTCGTCACGTCATCGACTCTCTGCACCAAGCCTTCGCCATGACAGACCTCGGCGAGCTGCATCACTTCCTCGGCGTCAACGTACAGCGCTCTGCTTCCGGCCTCTTCCTCTCGCAGCAGCAGTACGCGCTCGAGGTCATTGATCGGGCGGGCATGCTCACCTGCAAGCCGATCAGCACGCCCCTCGACGCTCGCACCAAGCTGTCTGCCTCCGAGGGCGCGCCCGTCGTCGATCCTACCTTGTACCGGAGCCTCGCCGGCGCGCTCCAGTACCTCACCCTGACGAGGCCGGACATCACTCATGCGGTGCAACAGGCCTGCCTCTTCATGCACGATCCACGCGAGCCGCATCTCTAGCTCGTCAAGCGGATCCTGCGGTACGTGCATGGCACCTCCCACCTCGGTCTGCGCATCCACAGCTCTGCCCCGACACACGACCTCGTCGCCTACTCCGGCGCCGACTGGGCCGGGTGCCCGGACACCCGCCGCTCGACATCCGGGTTCTGGGTCTTCATCGGGCCCAACCTCGTCTCTTGGTCCTCGAAGCGCCAGAACACGGTGTCCCGGTCCAGTGCAGAGGCCGAGTACCGCGCGGTCGCCAACGTCGTCGCCGAATCGTGCTGGCTTCGCCAACTCCTCACGGAGCTCCGCCGACCGCCACGCCGTGCCACCGTTGTCTTCTGTGACAACGTGAGTGCCGTGTATCTCTCCAGCAACCCGGTGCAGCATCAGCGCACAAAGCACGTGGAAATCGACCTGCACTTCGTCCGCGAATGGGTCAGCATTGGCGACGTCAAGGTTCTGCACGTTCCCACTTCATCCCAGTTCGCGGATATCTTCACTAAGGGACTGCCAACGGCCATCTTCAACGAATTCCGGGACAGCCTCAACGTTCTCAGCGACCCCGTCTCGACTGCGGGGGGGGGGGGGGGGGGGTGTTGGAACACAACTATCTCCACGTCCTCCACGCCACCCGCACGCCCGGGTCCTGCGCCCACGACTGGCTCGTCCCGCACGTAGCTCACGTCTCCTCAGGACTAGCTAGATCAGTTGCAACCTTATCCTGCCGTTGCACTCCATGTATATATATGTGTAACCTGTGAAGTCATAATACACACACAGAGTTTGATCCTCCAACTTGGCGCAGAGGAAGAACAAAACTGCTAAGGGAGGAGCTTCTACGTTGTCGCGGTGTGGTGGAGTCTTTGTTGCCGGCCGTGTGGAGGACGGAGGAGTCGCCGTCGGCCGCGTGAGGGACGGGCACCGAGCGCCACAGGAGAGGTGGCTGGGCAGCCGTCGACGGTGAGGCGCGATGGAGGCGGACGAGAAGCATGGCCGCAAGGGGCTGTCGGTGAGGATTGGCGCCGTAGAGCAGGGCCGTGTGGACTGGGGATCATCACTGGCGAGTAGAATCACATGTGTGCATGGAGGGCGACTGCTTATGATGGGTTCGTCTGCCATGGTGAGGGAACTGAGGGAGGCGGTTTGCTTCACGGGGAGGGGAGCCAGCTTGTTTTTGGTTTTAGCCCAACCGATCGTGTGTGCGTGCAGGTTCTTTGAAGGCTACAAACGTGGAGTGGCATGGTGGGTAATTAGAACTTAAAACTCGTTTAGTATGATGAAGCAACGTAGACCATCAGATCACATGACTTGATGGATGAGATGAATTGGTTCTCCGACCTTTCGTGCTTTTATAGGGGTAGTAGATAGATTAAAAAGTTAAACTCTAAATTATGTGCCATAGGACACTTGTGCTCACTCACGGGTGCAACTTGTATGCGTACAACTTTTAAGAAAAGAAGCGCCTCAGCAACTATGAAAAGATGATACGCAAATGCCAACCGGAAGCATCAGAATCAAGCAACCATAAACAAAACAATAAATTTCTATGGTTTGCTAGGGCGCTTGTCCTCCACGGTTTATCAGGTAACTACAGTCAAAACTTCGTCTGTGGAGATCCATGTCAAAATATTCAAGCGTCTCTTGCAGAACGACAAAGCTGGGGAAGAATACCTTTAGATGAGGCCGATGACGGAAGGGAGCAAACTTGTGCGGATCTCGAACCAGCAGGGAACTGAGATAAAGCTTTTGGAACGTCCACTCATCTCTGCATTGATGAGAGATTCAGGATTAAATCTGATTGCATTATATTTGTTAGGTGATTTTGCTTCTGGTTTGGCAGCATTTGTCATGAGGTTTATCTTCAACACAAGTTGTTTTTTATTGTGAAAACCAGAAAATCCCCAAAATGCATCTGAACATTGTTGAGATGATAAAACAGTATGTAGTGTTTGTTTTTATGATCGTCAAGATGCATGTGGATGAAGGTAAAACCATGGGGAAGTTAAGAAATCAGTAGAAGCATACAACTGAACATAAATACTTGTGGAAGTGAAGAAATCAGTACAAGCCTATAACAAACAATTTAGTGATGCCCAAGTTGTCTATATGACGGTTTGTTAGAGTTGGATGTTGCACGACACTTTTTCAAGTTGAACAGGGAAAGTTCAAAATAAACACAAAGGAAAGCTCACGTGTTCATAGGGATTTCTTCTTGTTTGATGTAGTCATAGCATTAGTGGACCATATTCTCGGAAAAGTCCAAAGCAATCACAGCTGAGTATGCCCGAGAGCTTGCAAATTTCCTTGAAAACAAACCACTGGCACAGCTATAACATCAACGAGTATACCGCCAGCCACTGGTTGGAAATAATATTGAGCTATATTTTTTTTCTTTCGAAAAGGGGGGTATGCCCCATACGGCCAATATTATTAATAGGCAAAATATATCCAACATAAGTCTCCAAGTCTCGAACAATGAAGTGATAAAGCCAACAGCAGACCAATATTATATGCATATTAATACGAATATTTTCTTGGCATGAAAAAATGGAGACAGCCTTTTGTTGCAGCACCAAATACTTGGCTGCGACAGATTTACGACTTAATATAAATAGTTTCTCACTGAGCAGTAACAGCTTAATGCCATGGAATTCAAGAATGAGGCGGCCAAGAAATGTGCCTCTTCATCACGGCCCGGGAAGCCGCTCCGATTGATGTTCAGACGCCACCCCCTCTCATAAAGAAAGGAGATGAGCGGGCTCCTGAGCAGCTCAGTTCTAGCAGGCTTCTGTTCACTGTATGCTTTCATTCCTGATTAGGTGACAGTGAGATCCAAGAAGACATCTTTGCTGGTGAATGACTTGTTGCATTTTGAACACTTGAATCCGGACCTATAAATCGCTGGCCTGGGAAACGCGTAGAAGCCAAAAGAACATAAATCCTAATCCAACATCTAGATTTGCATGAGAGATGAAGATGATTCAGGGGACTTCAGACATCCAGGTTCATGCCTGGCAGCCCTTTCCTTATCAGCGGTTCATAGCAAACAGGGCATGCAAACACCTCGGTTTTGAAGCGTCATTCAGCTTGGTTTTGATCTCCTGAAACTGTTCGCACAGTGAGCGTCAGTTTCACACGAGTAAATTGTACAAAACCATCACTTTGAAGACTAGATTTGCGAAAAACACTAAAAAAATTTCAAAAACACCACGTCTACGGTAATCTTTTTGCAAAAAACACTGATCAGCGGATCAGGCTCAGTTAAGTGAGTTTATGACAGGTGGGCTCCATTTTTTGCCTACGTGGCGTGAATTTTACACATGCACCCCTCTCTTCTTCTCCATCTCTCTCCCCTCTCTGTAAAAATTAAACCGCCGCCGCCTACCGCCGGCACTCCCTGCCGCCCACCACCGCGGCCCGGGATCCCGCCGCGCCACCACAGGTTCACCGGCTCCACCGCCGCGCCCCACACTGGATCCGGCGACATCCGCTTCCACCTCCGCACCCCACGGCAGATCCGGTGACATCCAATTCGACCTGCAGCCGGAGCGCAAGGCGCACCCGGAGCCTCAACCTGCAGCCGGAGTGCAAGGCGCAGCCCTGCAGCCGGTGCCCAAGGCCCTTCGGCGGCGGCGGCACCAGCCATACCTAGTTCCCTGGCCGCCAGCGTGGCCCTTCGCGGGCGCCCCGACGACGGCGACAACACCTTGACGTGCCCCATGACGGCACCTTTGACCGTGACCTGGTTCCCCGGCTGCCCACGCGGCCCTTCGGCGGGCGCCCCGACTACGGCGACAGCGGGGCAACGTGCACATGCTGGAGCTCATCCTGGTCGCCCCGAGATCCAAATCGGGCTCGCCCCAATCTATCCAAATCGAGCTCGCCCCAGCACCAATTAGAGAAAGAGGAGGTGCTAGACCTCGCCGCCGGCGAGGTCCATGAGCCGCCCCAAGCCTCCATGGGCGCCGCCCCGGCCAGCGACGAGAGCCCATGGCCGCCGTGCTACTGGTTTTATGCACGTGGGGGGCTGATTGTGATTTTGCATTTTGATTCAGGGGTGTATACATAAATTTCTAGGGACTACTTTGTGAATTTAGATTAAAACCCATTGGCACGAAATGTGATGCCACATAAGCAAAAAACGTGACCCACCTGTCATAAACATGCTCAAACGAGCCTAATCCGCCGATCAGTGTTATTTGCAAAAAGATTTACCGTAGACACGGTATTTTCTGTAAAAAAAATGTATTGTAATGTTTTTCGCAAACCTAACCTTCAAAGTGATGGTTTTGTGCAATTTACTCGTTTCACACAGTATCAGTAAAGTCCAACCTTGGCATAACATCAAACGCTTACGCTTAACGCGACTGTAAACAGGCTGTTTCTTTTCCGAAGCATGCATGATCGCTTGCTAGCAAGATTAGCTCTTCAGAGTTAAATACTGGAAGCTAGATTGCAGAGACCACTCATCCTATGCATGTAAGGCAACAGAAATACAGATATTAGCAGCCATAAGTATATCCATTTAGCTTAGTCACTAATCTAGCATGTGAGGTTCAATCTTTGCATCTGGTGGCCAAATATCGCAGTGCAGGCCATGACTCACGCATCATCTCCCCAAACTGAAAATACTGCTAAACTTACGCCTAGCTCTCGATCGATTACTCTACTAAATACTCCCCAGTGATGTAAACGATCTTATATTTCTTTAGAGAGGGAGTACAATTACATGAATACCGGAACATGATTTACTGTAAAGGATATGGGTGTCATGGGCGCGCCAGTGAGCTCCCCGGGTATGTCGTGGGAGGTGTGGAGGGCCGTCAGCGCCGTGCGCGGGGAGGCGTGGAGGGCCAGCGCGGAGACGCGTGAGGCTGCGGCCGGGTGCGGCAGGGCTCTGGCGGAGGAGCAGCGGCGGCCAGGCGCGGTGGTGCGCTGGCGAAGGAGCAAGGGCCGCCGGGTGCGGAGGCGCACTGCCAGGGAGCGGGTGCGGAGAGGCGCCGGGCCGGGGCACCATCGTCAAGCTTCGGACGCGGATTTTTCGAACACCTGCGCCGGGGCCGCGCTATCCTAGCGGTCGACTCGTCGCTATTTACCTCGAGATGTCCGACGAGGAATACCGATTTAGCTTATGTATTACCGTGGCAGGCGTCTGTCACCGTCCCCTCTTCGTAGGGTAACAGCACCACGGGTAAACTCTGCACTTTTTTGTCTTCCACCTCCCTCCTGCGTACCGACGAGGACCCGTGACTATATCTCAATTATCTGCCCACACAACGCCTTGCTCTGTACTTTGACTTGTCTCTCTAATGGATTGGGTGCAAGGAGGGGAATCAATAGCGCCGGCGCTCGCCACACCGCGAACCTCTCCGGCGGACGGCCATGGGTAGGTATCGAGTCTGCATACTGCCAATCTACTCTCAGCTCTCGTCAGGGACGTGCCTTATTCGTTTTTGTCTTTCTCATTGAGATTCTGAATCCCCTTTTCCTTCTTGATTCTGTGCCGGACCTGCATGATGTCTGCTTACAGATGAACACCTGAAAGCTATTACTGCCCCAACCCCGTTCCCAATCTGTCCTGGAGCGCATAGATATCCATGAAAAATCAGCATCCTGATATGCGCCCCAATTACAAAATACATCCCGACAACAAAATAAACCATGCGCATGTGTGAAATCAGGTATTTACCTGTGAAGTTTCTCTTACAATGGCCGGCGGGGCGAGATCTCAGTGGCGGCGGTGTCCGCTCCGACCCGGCGCTGGATTTCCCCGGCGGCCCGCTCGTCTCGGTGCCTCCTCTTGTACGAGAAACTCCTGCCTCCCGCCCTCGATTGGGTTCTCGCAGCGATCTGCCTCTGCTGAATCCCCCTCCCCCGCCGGCTAGCCTGCCTCCTAGAAGTACAAGAGGGGACGCATATTGACCAGAGTCACGCGCTCCCCCCCCCCCCCCCCCCCCCCCCCCCCCCCCACCCCACCCCCCGAGTGTCCCATAGCTGTTTGTCCTTGTCTCATGCTGAACAGTGCCCCTACGCTACATAGTAGGCAGATCAGGGAGGAAGGAGCTACAAAACCAGACGATATAACCGTGGCCTGCCCTTCTTACGGTAGCTTCCGACACATATCCCGAGGTATTTCGACGCACCAGATAAGCGGGCCGGGATGCATATGCTCAAAAATATATTTTCGGTCAAGCTTCTACCCTTCGATCTCTCTCTTCTGGTGGATGCAATGAAAGGGACGGCAACCCCTCGTCTAGATCCACCATTGCCGTCTCGCTCTCTCTCTTCCACG
The DNA here is from genome assembly GCF_018294505.1 of Triticum aestivum. NCBI lineage: Eukaryota > Viridiplantae > Streptophyta > Magnoliopsida > Poales > Poaceae > Triticum > Triticum aestivum. Next base: position 58,849,943 of record NC_057804.1, read on the forward strand.
GCCAACTTGAGGAACGGGGTCGGGGCAACCCCTCGTAGTTTAGATCGAACGCGGTCGGCGCGTGGATGGCACGGAGGTCCGGGCGGCGCGGATGCGGACGGCGCGACGGCGCGGCGGCGCATGGACGGCATGGCTGTCCAGCGGCGCTTGTGGAGAGGCACATGTGGAGGTTGTCCAGCGGCGCTTGTGGAGAGGCACATGTGGAGGTTGTCCAGCGGCGGTCGAGGCGATGACTGGCGAGGAGGTTGTAGGGAAGAGGTGGGGCGATGTCCCGACGGCGTGGTAGCCAGACAGCAGCGACTTGTTCGGGACGATGTTAACCCAATGGCACAGTGGGTAATTAATTAAGGCAATGGCATGGTGGGTAATTAAAGCATAAACACGTTTAGTATACTGGAGGGATGTAGACCATCAGATTGCATGTTTCAATGGATAGGATGGTCTGGTTCTCCGCTCTCTCTTGCTTTTATAGGAAGGCATCCCGAACACGACATGGGGAGGCCGACCTTGTCGGGAAGCAACAACCTCATTATGTATTTTTGGAGGAAGCAACAGCCTCATTAAGCATCAGCCTCATTATCTCTTAGGGGTGCGGGTGCAGGGTGCCGCCCGAGTTGTTCACCGGTGGTGCGGCTTAGAGGGGCGGTTGGGGTGGCGGCCATCAAGACAGTGGGGGAGGTCGAGGGGAGGGCAAGGTGGCAATAGTTGGCGATACTTGCAATCACGTGTAGTTGAAAACATGAAGTTGTGGTACTTGGCGACACTTGCGGTTGCGTGTCTAGTGGCAGACATGCAACTGCCCACATTTAAAATATTTTTCTGATGGAGAGCCCACTCTTGCGGTCATTTTTTGCGGGATATGACATTTGCAGTCGCCGTGTAATTTTTTTTTTGAAAGATAAGCCATGTCTTAGGCACAAAAGGCTCGTGTAAATTGCCTGAAGATGGCACATGTATGCATTGCAAAAACGAAAAAAGACCAATGCATGAAAAAGATGGAAACTAGAAATACAAATAAAAGTAGAACCTACAAAAATGATAAACTAATTATATTGAATAACTTTTTAAAAAAGAGTTTCACACGGATGATGAACATCCAACTGCGCATAACCAACGAATGTGCAACTATAGTTATGTGCAAGAGAATTACATTAATATTCGTGTAATATTAAAAGTTTTATATTCTTATAACATGTAATCTTGGAAGAAAAAATATTTACAAAAAATTAATTTTAAAATTATTCATGTATTTAAAAGGTCCGTCAAAAAGAAGAAATGGGAAAGAAAATAATAAAAACAAAAACATAGCAACACGTGAAAAGAAATGGAGGAAACCTTTTTGTCTCCCCTAAAACACAATAACATAGAAAATAAAAAATTAAAGGCTAAGTTCACAACTAGCATTCGCCGCTGCATCATAAAAAATGAAAAATTGAAATGAAAAAAAGAACTACAAGTCACAGGAGGCCCCATACTGAAAAAGGCCCCTGGCCCGCTAACAAAAAAGAGTCCGAACAACCAAAAGAAGAAAAAAAGAAGAAACGGGCTGGACGTGCCTTAAGAGGCCAAAATGAGACAAGCCCACTATCAACGCGAATCTTGAAGAAGCAATAACGATCACACGGTTGACGTGTGGAGACCTCGCAAAGTCTTAGCCAACTGAGATTTAGTAGGGCCATTGAAAGAATTATTCGTATAGTAAGTTTCCTAATTACGTCGTATGAGGAGAAATAGAAGATGGATGGAGGAGAGACCCATTGACATGTGGTGGAGGGAGATGCGACCATTGAGATGTGGGCCCCACATGTCAGATGTATGTGGTGCATCCGTTGCAACACCTTCCCTAATAATTCAAACAATGTTAGTCGGACAGTAACACCCTATCAGAAAAGTGTCAAAAACGTTTTTATATTTTGAGATGGATGGAGTAGTTATTGAGCGTATGTCGGAGATGCTCTAAGACCCATGGTAATCCATCCCAATGGAATATTATCTATGTGAGGACTGACGGGATCAAACAATTTGGTGTTTGATGTCACAAATCTTTCAGAACAAGACCAGATTAGATGCCAACTCCCCAACTAGTGTTGTTATTAATCTCAAGATGATAAGACGAGAAGAAAAAGGGTATGAGACTTTACATCAGAATAGTACTCCCTTCGTTCACAAATACAAAATATTTTGGATATTTCAATTTAAACTACATACAGATTGAAATGAATGGACAAACACATTAAAATGTGCCCTCGTAAAAAAATATTAAAATATGTTTATATACATTTGATCTAGAAAAAAAGTTAGAACATCTTATATTTGTGAACGGGAGTACTATTTTAAACTTAGTTCATGTCTCCATATCCATAAAAAAGTGCACGTCTGCAAGTCCAAACAAATGGGGTGAATGCCATGTGTAGATGCCATGAATCCAACCCACTGAGAACAATTTTCTTCGCGAACTGTGGTATCCCCACCCTACCAGGGTTCAAGTCCTGGTGCTCGCATTTATTTCTGGATTTATTTCAGGATTTTCGGCGATGCGCATTTCGTGGGAGGAGACGTTTCCATCGATGACGAGGTGGCTACAATGACTTCGTAAATTTCAAGATGATATGCCGGCTCAATCTTTCGGAGGTGCTCATAGTGATAGGGTGTGCATATGTGCGTTCATAGGGGTGTACCGTGTTAAAAACACAATTTTCTTCTCCGATAACAAGTTCACCCTCGGAAGTCGGAACTCGCCGAGAACATGACAAGTTCATTTTCCACACAATATGCTAGGCACGTCACCACATGAGTTTCTTATATCTAAGCAGTAGTTATTCTAGGCACCACAAGTTCGCAACACAAATCATCCATAACTGAACCAGAGATACGAAGCTAGATCGTACTTGTAACTCTAACAATGATCGATGCTCCGGCGCGGGCGGCGACGGCCCCAACGCAGAGGCGACACCACCAGCCTGACACGCCGGCAGCCCAGCCCGGCCGGCCGCTAGTAGGGGCTCTCGCCCTTCACGTTGCCGTGCGGGTTGTAGAGGCAGAGCGTGAGCGTGGCGCCGGAGGCGCAGCTGGCCTGCGCGCAGCCGACCTCCGCGGTGCGGCGCCACACCACCTGCGTGTAGGTGCCGCACTGCTGGCCGGCGGCGCAGGTGTTGTTGGCGTGGGTGTAGTACTTCCCCTGCGCCACCCAGGAGGCCACCACCTCGGCCGGGCGCGCGCGGTAGCTCGCCCACCCCTGGTTCGCGCCGTAGGGGCTGGCGCCCATGTCCGCGAACGCGCAGTTCTTCTGCTTCTGCTGCTGGGACGAGGTCCACGCCGCCGCCGCCGTCAGGTCGGCGCTCCACCGCAGCGCGGCCACGCCGACCGCCGCGCGCGCCTTGTTGTGCGGCGCCAGGAACTCGTCCGCCGTCGCCGTAGCGTTTGCCGCCGCCGCCGCCTGCGCCTTGCCGACCGCCAGCGCGCGGCCGCCGTAGGCCGGCGCGGCGCACAGCGCGAGGAGGACGAGAAGGCACGCCGTGGCCGCCGCGTGGTGGCGGCTCTGGGGAGCCATGAGATCTGGGGTGGGTGAGGCCAGTAATGGCGAGCAGTGGGCAGTGAAGTGAGAGCACTGGGCGTGAGCGAGTGAGTGGACAGTGGAGTGTGCGCGCGAGGGATTGTCAGCTAGCGAGTTAAGAAGCTCAGCGGGAACCGGCAGCAGCGAGCGATGGCTACGCGGCAGTCGCTGGTTCGCTGGTGCCGCGGCGATGGCTCACTTGTACTCCTACATTGGAGTGGCCAAATTCACTGTTTTGACCTTTTTCCTTAACTTAAGCATGATTTGACCCTATGTGCAAAAGTTTTTCGGATCTGACCTTTTTTCTATCGTCATTGTCTATGACGGTAGGCTAACACGGCCTACCGCCAAGGTCTTTGGCGGTAGGACTTAATTACACCGTCACGTCTGTTCGATGTGAAAAAGGACCCTACTGCCATGGTCTTTGGCGGTAGGGGCATCTATGTAATTATAATAAAGGCACGCATGCAATAAAAAATTCATTTTTTGCAAAAAGGACCCTACCGCCATAGACTATGGCGGTAGGGTTACACGTCCTACCGCCATCGACTGCGGCGGTAGGGTTCTTTCTGCAAAAAATGAAAGCGATGGTGCAGGTAAGTCTTACTGTCAAAGACCTTGGCGGTAGGGTGTGTTATCGTCATAAATAATGGCGATAGAAAAAAGGTCAGATCCGAAAAAGGAGTTGGTGATGTTGGGGACGCGACGCCACAGCTCGTGTACGGGTGCATGGCGTGCGCCATCCCGGCCCGATCCCGCGGCTGGCAAGTGGAGGGAGGAGCGCGGAACCTGGCGAGATCCGGGGGGTTGTTGGGTCGCCTGTGGGTGCGTGTCAGTGCCCCGCCCAGCATCTGATGCGGTTTTTCCCGTGTCGAGATCCAGATCAGCACGGCGTCCCCAGGCTTGGACGGACGCAACCGGGCCGGTGCCGAGCGCGTGAGGGGGTGCGGCGATCGGCTGCGTGACCTGAGCTGAGCTGTTGGGGCTAGCAATGGGGATTGTGCACGTCGGGGAAGCAGATACGCAGTAGTCACGAAGAGGCGTGGATAGATCCAAGACCAAGTTGATGGGTTGGGACTTCGGGGCGAAAATACGGAATGATTCTGGTCGAGGACGATTCGGCGGGCACTGTGAAGATGCGTGCAGAAAATAGTGAGATTATTCGGTTAGGCAACTTGCTAGACGTGCTGCTGTGTACGAAGTTCAGATCAGTGTTTTTATTAGGGGCAACGATCTGCGCCGGCGCACCGGCCCAATTGTTGGGCCGGTCAAGCCCCAGCCGCCCGATCCGCGAGCTCGAGCCGTCAGATCTGTTTCCTCGCGTCCCCTTCCCCCGCGTTGACTTCTTCTTTCTCTCCTTCTTCTCCACCGCGCCCCCACCCCAGCCGCTCCTGCCGCCGGCGACTAGCCCCCTCACCTGGACCTCCCCCCCCCTAGTCCCACGCTGCTGGATGCGCTCTTCGTCGCCGCCAATCGCCGTCCCCGTCGCTGTCGCTGTCGCATCATCCATACTCACCCCCCGGTCCAGCAGAAAGCCCCCCTTGTAGCAAAAAAGGCGCCGTCTTGAAGCACACCGGCACCCCCTGTCGTTGCAACACCTAGCAGCCTCCATCGTCGTTGCACCGTCGTGTCGCCGATGCAGCTCTCAACGTCGCCGCTCGCTGCCATTGACGAGTCAGGTTGAAACTTTTTATCTCATCGGTTGAAGCTTTTCTCTATGCCTGTTGAAGCTTTTCTCGCGGATTGAAGCTTTCCACCATGCCAATTGAAGCTTTTTTCACCTGAGCTTGAAGCTTTTTTCACAAAGGCTTGCAGCTTTTTACTCTGCAGTTGCAACAAAACACACAGAGAGACGTCGTGGTCGTCGTCGAGGAGGATTTTCTCAATCTCTGTTTGAAGCTTTTTCATCTGCGGGTTGAAGCTTTTTGTCAAAACGGTTGTAACTTTTCCTGCATTTCGTTGTCTGGTTGAAACTTTTTTATCTACTGGATGTAGCTTTTGTGTCCATGGTTGTAGCACGGGGAAACGCCGTTTGCAACTCTCCCAGTACCGCGGTTGCAGCTCCTCCCCCGTGGCCATGGTTGTAGCACGGGCACCTCGGTCCTCCCGGCGTTTTGCCTGTCGCCGGTTGCAACAAAAGGGGAAGAGAGGAGGAGGAAGAGGGAAGAGAGGGAGAAGGAAGAAAAAGGAGGTGGGAATGAGAGCGGGGCTGCAACCTCTACATCCATGGGCGACGGCGAGCTGCTCCACGCGCTACAATGGAGGAGGCGAGATGGGATCAGGCGGAGGCGGAAGGAAGAAGAAGCAAAGAAAAAGAAAAAAAAGAAAGAAAAACGTTTGGGTCAACTAAGCGCGCGCGTGCCAGCGTGTCCCACGCGTGAAAAAAAGGAAGAGACCGGCCGAGCGCTTCGGCCGGCGCACCATCCCCAAACACTTCCCTTTTATTAGGCTGTTCAGATCAGTGCTGCTACGGTCTCTTATTTTTTAGAACAATCCCACTCCACTTTATTCAATGATCATTACAATATCATGGGGAACTCCTAGCCATAAGCGGCGTCCCACCCTAAGAGAAAGCGAAACTTTTGCAACATTTTTTTTAAGGGAAACTTTTGCAACATAATGGGCTTCAAAATTACAATTTCTACTTTCATGGCTAAAACGGCAATCGTCAAATTCGGTTCTCCTTGCATTGATCTCGCGGACAATGGTTGTGTTGGATCCTCCACTCCTATCTTCGATTTCCTCTACTGCCGATAAGCAATCTGATGCAACAAAAAAGTCGCCGAATAAGCAGATCATTGGCCAATGCTTGCGCTCCCCTGCATACCAAAGTCTACAAAATCAATGGATCCAAAATATGCGAGAAGACCATAGCTAAAGAGTTCCTGGGGTTCTGAATCTCAGATGTTTGTGGCTTTGAGTCCAAACTACTGAGCTATTCGATTAATCTTTTGATAAACAAATGGGTCGAGAGAGGAGACTTGAATTCAGATTCGTGAATTGCCTTCAACCTCGAAGACCACATCGCACACAGGGAAATAACCACTCAAACAAAATCAGCATATGATGGTGAACCAATCAACTCGAACAGCCAATTCCTTGCGCTTATTACGTTAGTGTGTATCAAATGCTCAACCAGGCCCTCATCATCCATAGCCAAATGCCCTAGGCATCGAACACTCCAGTAGCGAGTATCTCCATGAATCAACCATGCCACAAAGACTGCAGTTTGGCGTATCCACCATATTCCCGTGGTCGAGAACATCATATGCAGGCAGTGAGTGTTGACCTAATCGCCACAAGAAGGGTCGTATTTTTGTTGGGACTTGAGTGTGCCAAAGTGAAACCCAATCCTTCTGTACCCAAGCGGTACTAGAAGAACCCGAGGTCTCTTCTAGCCAGCCTCCTCTGTTAAATTTTGTATGGACTAAGAGCATCTCTAGCAGACCCTTAAAGGGTGCCGACACACAAAATAACCGCCCATTTAAGGTTTCAAGCAAAAAAGTGCCCCGGCCAGACACCGTACCGGTCCGCGAACTGTAAAAAATATTGCGGGGCACGAAAAAACTTCAACCTCAACCTTTAGATTCATGGAGCGGGAGGCCGACCCGAGCTTGACTCCTATCAGCTGCAAGATTTGGCGGGAGAGACATTTCTGCACGGTCTTCCTGCTTCCCTTTCCCTCCGCTGCCAACCACCTCCCTCCGCCTGCTCCGGAGCACCTTCTTCGGCTTCCCTCCACTGCAATGGAAGCCTCTCAGCCGTCGGCCGTCACCGTGGATGCCATCCACGCGTCACCCCCTTCGACAGATCTCGTCGCCGGCCATGCCGCGCCCGTCACCGTTCAAGGCTCCATCGCGCCACCCCGCAAGCGGTAGGGCAACATTGTCGTCCAGGGCGGTGCTCCCGCAGGCCCCACCGGGAAGGCACGCGCGCCCGCCGGCCCCGCCCCTCCGATGCGAATTTGGTCCAGCACCCGCTGGCGAAAAAGGGGAAGGCTTCTGGTGTGAAACGCAAGAAGCTCGTCGGAAGAGCTACCCCGCCAACACCTCCCTCGTTTGCTCCGGCAAGATTTGCCCCGACAATGCCCGCCGATGGCGCTGCTGCCGCCGCCCTCGAGGTGTTCGACGGAATGGGCGCAAGGTATGATGCTTCGATTTCTTGCACTTCTTTCACTTTTGTTCATTCCGCTTGTTTGTGACTTGTCGAGTGAATTTGTAGCGCCGGTATGCATGATGCGACCGCCGACTTCATGCAAATGTTGGACGACAACACCGTCGACATCGATAGCCCTGATCGGTGAGTATGGTTACAACGAGATGGATGGTGGCGTGCACGGTCACAGGGAAGAAGATGATGTGGAGGAGGTTGACGATGGGGTGTATGACGAAGCACAAGCAAAACGCGCAAGATTGAAGAACTACACTCCATTGGAAGACAAAGTCTTGATCAAGGCTTGGGAATCTGTGTCTCTTGATGCGTGCACCGGCACCGACCAAACCACCAAGCGGTATTGGCAAAGGATCGAGGATCAATACCTCTGCATGATGGCAAAGTTGTTGGGGAACGTAGTAATTTCAAAATTTTCCTACGCACACGCAAGATCATGGTGATGCATAGCAACGAGAGGGGAGAGTGTTGTCCACGTACCCTCGTAGACCGTAAGCGGAAGCGTTATGACAACGCGGTTGATGTAGTCGTACGTCTTCACGATCCGACCGATCCAAGCACCGAACGTACGGCACCTCCGACTTCAGCACACGTTCAGCTCGATGACGATCCCCGGACTCCGATCCAGCAAAGTGTCGGGGATGAGTTCCGTCAGCACGACGGCGTGGTGACGATGATGATATTCTACCGGCGCGGGGCTTCGCCTAAACTCTGCGACGATATGACCGAGGTGGAATATGGTGGAGGGGGGCACCGCACACGGCTAAGGAACAATCTTGAAGATCAACTTGTGTGTTCTAGGTGTTGGGGAACGTAGTAATTTCAAAAAAATTCCTACGCACACGCAAGATCATGGTGATGCATAGCAACGAGTGGGGAGAGTGTAATCTACATACCCTTGTAGACCGAAAGCGAAAGCGTTAGAACAACGCGGTTGATGTAGTCGTACGTCTTCACGGCCCAACCGATCAAGCACCGAAACTACGGCACCCCCGAGTTCTAGCACACGTTCAGCTCGATGACGTCCCTCGAACTCCGATCCAGCCGAGTGTCGAAGAAGAGTTCCGTTAGCACAACGGCGTGGTGACGATCTTGATGTTCTACCGTCGCAGGGCTTCGCCTAAGCACCGCTACAATATTATCGAGGAGGACTATGGTGGAGGGGGGCACCGCACACGGCTAATAGATCTCAAAGATCAATTGTTGTTGTCTTTGGGGTGCCCCCCTGCCCCCATATATATAGGAGCAAGGGGGGAGGCGGCCAGCCTATGGAGGAGGCGCACCAAGGGGGGAGTCCTACTCCCACCGGGAGTAAGACTCCTCCTTTCCTTGTTGGAGAAGAAAAGAGGAGGAGAGGGAGAAGGAAAAAGGGGGCTGCCCCCCTTGTCCAATTCGGACCAGAGGGGGGCGCAGGCCTCCTTCCTTTTGGCCTCTCTTCTCTATTCCCGTATGGCCCAATAAGGCCCATATACTTCCCGGCGAATTCCCGTAACTCTCCGGTACTCCGAAAAATACCCGAACCACTCAGAACCTTTCCGAACTCCGAATATAGTCGTCCAATATATCGATCTTTACGTCTCGACCATTTTGAGACTCCTCGTCATGTCCCCGATCTCATCCGGGACTCCGAACTCCTTCGGTACATCAAAATTCATAAACTCATAATATAACTGTCATCGAAACCTTAAGCGTGCGGATCCTACGGGTTCGAGAACAATGTAGACATGACCTAGAACTATTCTCGGTCAATAACCAATAGCGGAACCTAGATGCTCATATTGGCTCCTACATATTCTGCGAAGATCTTTATCGGTCAAACCGCATAACAACATACGTTATTCCCTTTGTCATCGGTATGTTACTTGCCCGAGATTCGATCATCGGTATCCAATACCTAGTTCAATCTCGTTACTGGCAAGTCTCTTTACTCGTTACGTAATGCATCATTTCGTAACTAACTCATTAGCTACATTGCTTGCAAGGCTTATAGTGATGTGCATTACCGAGAGGGCCCAGAGATACCTCTCCGACAATCGGAGTGACAAAACCTAATCCTGAAATATGCCAACCCAACATGTACCTTTGGAGACACCTGCAGTACTCCTTTATAATCACCCAGTTACGTTGTGATGTTTGGTAGCACCCAAAGTGTTCCTTCGGTAAACGGGAGTTGCATAATCTCATAGTTACAGGAACATGTATAAGTCATGAAGAAAGCAACAGCAACATACTAAACGATCAAGTGCTAAGCTAACGGAATGGGTCAAGTCAATCACATCATTCTCCTAATGATGTGATCCCGTTAATCAAATGACAACTCTTTTGTCCATGGTTAGGAAACATAACCATCTTTGATAAACGAGCTAGTCAAGTAGAGGCATACTAGTGACACTATGTTTGTCTATGTATTCACACATGTATTATATTTCCGGTTAATACAATTCTAGCATGAATAATAAACATTTATCATGATATGAGGAAATAAATAATAACTTTATTATTGCCTCTAGGGCATGTTTCCTTCACTAGGGTGCCCCCTGCCCCCGTATATAAAGGAGGGAGGGGGGAGGTGCGGCCGGCCCCCTAGGGGTGCGCCTGGAGGAGTCCTACTCCCATCGGGAGTAGGACTCCCCCCTCTTGCCTTGGTGGAGAAGGAAAGGGGGAGGGGAAAGAGAAAAAGGGGGGCACCCCCCGTCTTCCTTGTCCTATTCGGACTAGGAGGGGAGGGGGCGCGCGGCCGGCCCTGGCCGGCCCTCCTCTTCTCCCTCATGGCCCACTAAGGCCCATTAACCCCTTGGAGGGTTCCGGTAACCCCCCGATGTTCCGGTAAAATCCCGATTTCACCCGGAACCATTCCGATATCCAAATATAGGCTTCCAATATATCAATCTTTACGTCTCGACCATTTCGAGACTCCTCGTCATGTCCGTGATCACATACGGGACTCCGAACAACCTTCGGTACATCAAAACTTATAAACTCATAATAAAATTGTCATCGTAACGTTAAGCGTGCGGACCCTACGGGTTCGAGAACTATGTAGACATGACCTAGAACTATTCTCGGTCAATAACCAATAGCGGAACCTGGATGCTCATATTGGCTCCTACATATTCTGCGAAGATCTTTATCGGTCAAACCGCATAACAACATACGGTGTTCCCTTTGTCATCGGTATGTTACTTGCCCGAGATTCGATCGTCGGTATCCAATTGTTGGGGAACGTAGCAGAAATTCAAAATTTTCCTACGAGTCACCAAGATCTATCTATGGAGAGACTAGCAACGAGGGGAAGGAGAGTGCATCTACATACCCTTGTAGATCGCTAAGCGGAAGCGTTCAAGAGAACGGGGTTGAAGGAGTCGTAGTCGTCGTGATCCAAATCACCGGAGATCCTAGTGCCGAACGGACGGCACCTCCGCATTCAACACACGTACAACCCGGTGACGTCTCCCATGCCTTGATCCAGCAAGGAGAGAGGGAGAGGTTGAGGAAGACTCCATCCAGCAGCAGCACGACGGCGTGGTGGTGGTGGAGGAGCGTGGCAATCCTGCAGGGCTTCGCCAAGCACCGCGGGAGAGGAGGAGGACTTGGGAGAGGGGGAGGGCTGCGCCAGAACTTCGTGTGAAGCTCCCATGCACCTCCCCACTATATATAGGGGTGGAGGGGCTGGTTTCTTGCTCTCCAAGTCCATTTGGGGCATTGGCAAAGGTGGGAGGAAAGAAATCCCATCATTTCCTTCCCCACCAATTTTTATCCCCCTTTTTAGGGATCTTGATCTTATCCCTTCGGGATATGATCTTATTCCTTCTAAGGGGGGATCTTGGTGCGCCTTGACCAGGGGTGTGGGGCCTTACCCCCACTACCCACGTTCATGTGGGTCCCCCCATGCAGGTGGGCCCCACTCCGGAACCTTCTAGAACCTTCCCGATACAATACCGAAAAATCCTGAACATTTTCCGGTGGCCAAAATAGGACTTCCCATATATAAATCTTTACCTCCGGACCATTCCGGAACTCCTCGTGATGTCCGGGATCTCATCCGAGACTCCGAACAATATTCGGTAACCACATACAAACTTCCTTTATAACCCTAGCATCATCGAACCTTAAGTGTGCAGACCCTACGGGTTCGGGAACCATGTAGACATGACCGAGACGTTCTCCGGTCAATAACCAACAGCGGGATATGGATACCCATGTTGTCTCCCACATGTTCCATGATGATCTCATCGGATGAATCACGATGTCAAGGACTCAATCGATCCCGTATACAATTCCCTTTGTCTTGCGGTATAGTACTTGCCCGAGATTCGATCGTCGGTATCCCGATACCTTGTTCAATCTCGTTACCGGCAAGTCTCTTTACTCGTTCCGTAACACATCATCCCGTGATCAACCCCTTGGTCACATTGTGCACATTATGATGATGTCCTACCGAGTGGGCCCAGAGATACCTCTCCGTTTACACGGAGTGACAAATCCCACTCTCGATTCGTGCCAACCCAACAAACACTTTCGGAGATACCTGTAGTGCACCTTTATAGACACCCAGTTACGTTGTGACGTTTGGTACACCCAAAGCATTCCTACGGTATCCGGGAGTTGCACAATCTCATGGTCTAAGGAAAATATACTTGACATTAGAAAAGCTTTAGCATACGAACTACACGATCTTTGTGCTAGGCTTAGGATTGGGTCTTGTCCATCACATCATTCTCCTAATGATGTGATCCCGTTATCAACGACATCTAATGTCCATGGTCAGGAAACCGTAACCATCTATTGATCAACGAGCTAGTCAACTAGAGGCTTACTAGGGACATGGTGTTGTCTATGTACCCACACATGTATCTGAGTTTCCTATCAATACAATTATAGCATGGATAATAAACGATTATCATGAACAAGGAAATATAATAATAATAACTAATTTATTATTGCCTCTAGGGCATATTTCCAACAGTCTCCCACTTGCACTAGAGTCAATAATCTAGTTCACATCGCCATGTGATTAACACTCACAGGTCACATCGCCATGTGACCAACATCCAAAGAGTTTACTAGTGTGACTAAACTAGTTCACATCATCATGTGATTAAGACTCAATGAGTTCTAGGGTTTGATCATGTTTTGCTTGTGAGAGAGGTTTTAGTCAACGGGTCTGCAACATTCAGATCCGTATGTACTTCGCAAATCTCTAGGTCATATTGTAAATATTGCTTCCACGCTCCACTTGGAGCTATTCCAAATGGTCGCTCCACTATACGTATTCGGTTTGCTACTCAGAGTCACTCGGATAGGTGTTAAAGCTTGCATCGACGTAACCCTTTACGCCGAACTCTTTATCACCTCCATAATCGAGAAACATGTCCTTATTTACTCCAAGGACAATTTTGACCGCTGTCCAATGATCCATTCCTAGATCATTCTTGTACCCCTTGACTGACTCATGGCAAGGCACACTTCCGGTGCGGTACACAACATAGCATACTAGAGCCTACGTCTGAAGCATAGGGGACGACATTCGTCCTTTCTCTCTCTTCTGCCGTGGTCGAGCTTTAACTCTTAACTTCATACCTTACAACTCAGGCAAGAACTCCTTCTTTGACTGATCCATCTTGAACACCTTCAAGATCATGTCAAGGTATGTGCTCATTTGAAAGTACCATTTAGTGTTTTTTGATCTATCCTCATAGATCTTGATGCTCAATGTTCAAGTAGCTTAATCCAGGTTTTCCATTGAAAAACACTTTTCAAATAACCATATATGCATTCCAGAAATTCTACATCATTTCTGATCAACAATATGTCAACAACATATACTCATCAGAAATTCTATAGTGCTCCCACTAACTTCTTTGGAAATACAAGTTTCTCATAAACTTTGTATAAACCCAAAATCTTTGATCATCTTATCAAAGTGCATATTCCAACTCCGAGATGCTTACTCCAGTCCATGGAAGGATCGCTGGAGCTAGCATACCTTTTAGCATCCTTAGGATCGACAAAACCTTTCTAATTGTATCAACCTTTCCTTACGAAAACTGGTAAGGAAACTCATTTTGACATCCATTTGCTAGATTTCATAAATGTAGCTAATGCTAACATGATTCCGACGGACTTAAGCATCGCTACGGATGATAAAATCTCATCGTAGTCAACTCCTTGAACTTGTGAAAAACTCTTCGCCACAAGTCGAGCTTCATAGACGGTGACATTACCGTCCACGTCCGTCTTCTTCTTAAAGATCCATTTATCTCAATGGCTTGCCGATCATCGGGAAAGTCCACCAAAGTCCATGCTTTGTTCTGATACATGGATCCTATCTCGGATTTCATGGCTTCTAACCATTTGTCGGAATTTGGGCCCACCATCGCTTCTCCATAGCTCATAGGTTCATTGTTGTCTAGCAACATGACCTCTAAGACAGGATTGCGTACCACTCTGAAGTAGTACGCGTCCTTGTCGACCTACGAGGTTCGGTAGTGACTTGATCCGAAGCATCATGATCACTATCATCAGCTTCTGCTTCAATTGGTGTAGGTGCCACATGAACAACTTCCTGTGCCCTGCTACACACTGGTTGAAGTGATGGTTCAATAACCTCATCAAGTCTCCACCATCCTCCCACTCAATTCTTTCGAGAGAAACTTTTCCTCGAGAAAGGACCTGTTTCTAGAAACAATTACTTTTGCTTCCGGATCTGAGGTAGGAGGTATACCCAACCATTTTGGGTATCCTATGAAGATGCATTTATCCGTTTTGGGTTCGAGCTTATCACGATGAAACTTTTTCACATAAGCATCGATACCCCAAACTTTCAAGAAACGACAGCTTAGGTTTCTCTAAACCATATTTCTCACGGTGTCATCTCAACGGAATTATGTGGTGCCCTATTAAAGTGAGTGCGGTTGTCTCTAATGCCTAACCCATGAACGATAGTGGTAATTCGATAAGAGACATCATGGTACGCACCATATCCAATAGGGTGCAACTATGATGTTCGGGCACACCATCACACTATGGTGTTCCAGGCGGTATTAATTGTGAAACAATTTCCACAATGTCTTAATTGCGTGCCAAAGCTCGTAACTCAGATACTCATCTCTATGATCATATCATAGAAATTTTATCCTCTTGTCACAATGATCTTCAACTTCACTCTGAAATTACTTGAACCATTCAATAATTCAGACTTGTGTTTCATCAAGTAAATATACTCAACATCTACTCGAATCATCTGTGAAGTGAGAACATAACGATATTCACTGCATGCCTCAACACTCATTGGACTGGACACATCAAAATGTGTTACTTCCAATAAGTTGCTATGTTGTTCCATCTTACTGAAAACGAGGCTTTTCAGTCATCTTGCCCATGTGGTATAATTTGCATATCTCAAGTGATTCAAAATCAAGTGAGTCCAAACGATCCATCTGCATGGAGTTTCTTCATGCGTATACACCAATAGACATGGTTCGCATGTCTCAAACTTTTCAAAAACGAGTGAGTCCAAAGATCCATCAACATGGAGCTTCTTCATGCGTTTTATACCAATATGACTTACATGGAAGTGCCACAAGTAAGTGGTACTATCATTACTATCTTATATCTTTTTAGGTGCAAGACCATTGAAGGTATTATTCAAATAAATAGAGTAACCATTATTCTCCTTAAATGAATAACCGTATTGCGATAGACATAATCCAATCATGTCTATGCTCAACGCAAACACCAAAAGACAATTATTTAGGTTTAATACTAATCTTGATGGTAGAGGGAGTGTGTGATGTTTGATCACATCAAACTTGGAAACACTTCCAACACATATCGTCAGCTCACCTTTAGCTAGTCTCCGTTTATTCCGTAGCCTTTTATTTCGAGTTACTAATACTTAGCAACCGAACCGGTATCTAATACCCTGGTGCTACTAGGGGTACTAGTAAAGTACACATTAACATAATGTATATCCAATATACTTCTATCGACCTTGCCAGCCTTCTCATCTACCAAGCATCTAGGGTGATTCTGCTCCAGTGGCTGTTCCCCTTATTACAGAAGCACTTAGTCTCGGGTTTGGGTTCAACCTTGGGTTTCTTCACTAGAGCAGCAGCTGATTTGCCGTTTCATGAAGTATCCCTTCTTTCCCTTGCCCTTCTTGAAACTAGTGGTTTCACCAACCATCAACAATTGATGCTCCTTCTTGATTTCTACTTTCGCGGTGTCAAACATCGTGAATACCTCAAGGATCATCATATCTATCCCTGATATGTTATAGTTCATCACGAAGCTCTAGCAGCTTGGTGGCAATGACTTTGGAGAAACATCACTATCTCATCTGGAAGATTAACTCCCACTTGATTCAAGTGATTGTTGCACTCAGACAATCTGAGCACAAGCTCAACGATTGAGCTTTTCTCCCTTAGTTTGCAGGCTAAGAAAATCGTCGGAGGTCTTATACTTCTTGACGTGGGCACGAGCCTGAAATCCCAATTTCAGCCCTCAAAACATCTCATATGTTCCGCGATGTTTCGAAAACGTCTTTGGTGCCTCAACTCTAAACCATTTAACTGAACTATCACGTAGTTATCAAAACGTGTATGTACGATGTTCGCAACATCTAAAGACGACGTTTGGGGTTCTGCACACTGAGCGGTGCATTAAGGACATAAGCTTTCTACTGATCGCATAATCGCTACTGACAACTTTCAACTATATTTTCTCTAGGAACATATCTAAAACAGTAGAACTAAAGCGCGAGCTATGACATAATTTGCAAAGGGCTTTTGACTATGTTCAGGATAATTAAGTTCATCTAATGAACTCCCACTCAGATAGACATCCCTCTAGTCATCTAAGTGATTACATGATCCGAGTCAACTAGGCCGTGTCCGATCATCACGTGAGACAGACTAGTCATCATCGGTGAACATCTTCATGTTGATCGTATCTACTATACGACTCATGCTCGACCTTTCGGTCTCTTGTGTTCCGAGGCCATGTCTGTACATGCTAGGCTCGTCAAGTCAACCTAAGTGTTTCGCGTGTGTAAATCTGGCTTACACCCGTTGTATGTGAACGTAAGAATCTATCACACCCGATCATCACGTGGTGCTTCGAAACGACGAACTTTCGCAACGTTGCACAGTTAGGGTGAACACTTTCTTGAAATTTTAATGAGGGATCATCTTATTTACTACCGTCGTTCTAAGCAAATAAGATGCATAAACATGATAAACATCACATGCAATCAAATAGTGACATGATATGGCCAATATCATTTTGCTCCTTTTGATCTCCATCTTCGGGGCTCCATGATCATCATCGTCACCAGCATGACACCATGATCTCCATCATCATGATCTCCATTATCGTGTCTCCATGAAGTTGTCTCGCCAACTTATTACTTCTACTACTATGGCTACCGGTTAGCAATAAAGTAAAGTAAT
Source organism: Triticum aestivum (assembly GCF_018294505.1). NCBI lineage: Eukaryota > Viridiplantae > Streptophyta > Magnoliopsida > Poales > Poaceae > Triticum > Triticum aestivum. Next base: position 58,867,118 of record NC_057804.1, read on the forward strand.
TACATGGCGTTGTTCAATGACACGTAGGTCATACAATAAATTAAGACAACTCCTATGGCTCCTCCCGGTTGTCATACTCATCGACATGCAAGTCGTGATTCCTATTACAAGAACATGATCAATCTCATACATCACATATCATTCATCACATTCTTCTTGGCCATATCACATCACATAGCATACCCTGCAAAAACAAGTTAGACGTCCTCTAATTGTTGTTTGCATGTTTTACGTGGCTGCTATGGGTTTCTAGCAAGAACGTTTCTTACCTACGCAAAACCACAACATGATATGCCAATTGCTATTTACCCTTCATAAGGACCCTTTTCATCGAATCCGTTCCGACTAAAGTGGGAGAGACTGGCACCCGCTAGCCACCTTATGCACCAAGTGCATGTCAGTCGGTGGAACCTGTCTCACGTAAGAGTACGTGTAAGGTCGGTCCGGGCCGCTTCATCCCACAATACCGTTGAAACAAGATTGGACTAGTACGGTAAGCATATTGAACAAAATCAACGCCCACAACTAGTTTGTGTTCTACTCGTGCAAAGAATCTACGCAACAGACCTGGCTCTAATACCACTGTAGGGGAACGTAGCAGAAATTCAAAATTTTCCTACGAGTCACCAAGATCTATCTATGGAGAGACTAGCAACGAGGGTAAGGAGAGTGCATCTACATACCCTCGTAGATTGCTAAGCGGAAGCGTTCAAGAGAAAGGGGTTGAAGGAGTCGTACTCGCCGTGATCCAAATCACCGGAGATCCTAGTGCCGAACGGACGGCACCTCCGCGTTCAACACACGTACAGCCCGGTGACGTCTCCCATGCCTTGATCCAGCAAGGAGAGAGGGAGAGGTTGAGGAAGACTCCATCCAGCAGCAGCACGACGGCGTGGTGGTGGTGGAGGAGTGTGGCAATCCTGCAGGGCTTCGCCAAGCACCGCGGGAAAGGAGCAGGACTTGGGAGAGGGGGAGGGCTGCGCCAGAACTTCGTGTGAAGCTCCCATGCGCCTCCCCACTATATATAGGGGTGTAGGGGCTGGTTTCTTGCTCTCCAAGTCCATTGGGGCATTGGCAAAGGTGGGAGGAAAGAAATCCCATCATTTCCTTCCCCACCGATTGTTATCCCTCCTTTTTAGGGATCTTGATCTTATCCCTTCGGGATATGATCTTATTCCTTCTAAGGGGGGATCTTGGTGCGCCTTGACCAGGGGTGTGGGGCCTTACCCCCACTACCCACGTTCATGTGGGTCCCCCCATGCAGGTGGGCCCCACTCCGGAACCTTCTAGAACCTTCTCGGTACAATACCGAAAAATCCCGAACATTTTCCGGTGGCCAAAATAGGACTTCCCATATATAAAGCTTTACCTCCGGACCATTCCGGAACTCCTCGTGATGTCCGGGATCTCATCCGAGACTCCGAACAACATTCGGTAACCACATACAAACTTCCTTTATAACCCTAGCGTCGTCGAACCTTAAGTGTGTAGACCCTACGGGTTCGGGAACCATGTAGACATGACCGAGACGTTCTCCGGTCAATGACCAACAGCGGGATCTGGATACCCATGTTGGCTCCCACATATTCCATGATGATCTCATCGTATGAACCACGATGTCAAGGACTCAATCGATCCCGTATACAATTCCCTTTGTCTTGCGGTATAGTACTTGCCCGAGATTCGATCGTCGGTATCCCGATACCTTGTTCAATCTCGTTACCGGCAAGTCTCTTTACTCGTTCCGTAACACATCATCCCGTGATCAACCCCTTGGTCACATTGTGCACATTATGATGATGTCCTACCGAGTGGGCCCAGAGATACCTCTCCGTTTACACGGAGTGACAAATCCCACTCTCGATTCGTGCCAACCCAACAGACACTTTCGGAGATACCTGTAGTGCACCTTTATAGCCACCCAGTTACGTTGTGACGTTTGGTACACCCAAAGCATTCCTACGGTATCCGGGAGTTGCACAATCTCATGGTCTAAGGAAAAGATACTTGACATTAGAAAAGCTTTAGCATACGAACTACGCGATCTTTGTGCTAGGCTTATGATTGGGTCTTGTCCATCACATCATTCTCCTAATGATGTGATCCCGTTATCAATGACATCCAATGTCCATGGTTAGGAAACCGTAACCATCTATTGATCAACGAGCTAGTCAACTAGAGGCTTACTAGGGACATGGTGTTGTCTATGTACCCACACATGTATCTGAGTTTCCTATTATACAATTATAGCATGGATAATAAACGATTATCATGAACAAGGAAATATAATAATAATAACTAATTTATTATTGCCTCTAGGGCATATTTCCAACACCAATACCTAGTTCAATCTCGTTACTGGCAAGTCTCTTTACTCGTTACGTACTGCATCATTCCGTAACTAACTCATTAGCTACATTGCTTGCAAGGCTTATAGTGATGTGCATTACCGAGAGGGCCGAGAGATACCTCTTCGACAATCGAAGTGACAAAACCTAATCTCGAAATACGCCAACCCAACATGTACCTTTGGAGACACCTGTAGTACTCCTTTATAATCACCCAGTTACATTGTGACGTTTGGTAGCACCCAAAGTGTTCCTCCGGTAAACGGGAGTTGCATAATCTCATAGTTACATGAACATGTATAAGTCATGAAGAAAGCAATAACAATATACTAAATGATCAAGTGCTAGGCTAACGGAATGGGTCATGTCAATCACATCATTCTCCTAATGATGTGATCCCATTAATCAAATGACAATACATGTTTATGGTTAGGAAACATAACCATCTTTGATTAATGAGCTAGTCAAGTAGAGGCATACTAGTGACTATATGTTTGTCTATGTGTTCACACATGTATCATGTTTCCGGTTAATACAATTCTAGCATGAATAATAAAAAATTATCATGATATGAGGAAATAAATAATAACTTTATTATTGCCTCTAGAGCATATTTCCTTCAGTCTCCCACTTGCACTAGAGTCAATAATCTAGATTACACAGTAATGATTCTAACACCCATGGAGTCTTGGTGCTGATCATGTTTTGCTCGTGGAAGAGGCTTAGTCAATGGGTCTGCAACATTCAGATCCGTATGTATCTTGCAAATCTCTATGTCTCCCACCTGGACTTGGTCTCGGATGGAATTGAAGCGCCTCTTGATGTGCTTGGTCCTCTTGTGAAATCTGGATTCCTTTGCCAAGGCAATTGCACCAGTATTGTCACAGAAGATCTTCATTGGTCCCGATGCACTAGGTATGACACCTAGATCGGAAATGAACTCTTTCATCCAGACTCCTTCATTTGCTGCTTCCAAAGCAGCTATGTACTCCGCTTCACATGTAGATCCCGCCACGACGCTTTGTTTAGAACTACACCAACTAACAGCTCCACCGTTTAATAAAAACACGTATCCGGTTTGCGATTTAGAATCGTCCGGATCAGTGTCAAAGCTTGCATCGATGTAACCATTTACGACTAGCACTTTGTCACCTCCATATATGAGAAACATATCCTTAGTCCTTTTCAGGTATTTCAGGATGTTCTTGACCGTTGTCCAGTGATCCACTCCTGGATTACTTTGGTACCTTCCTGCCAAGCTTATTGCTAAGAAATCAGGTCTGGTACACAACATTGCATACATGATAGAGCCTATGGCTGAAGCATAGGGAACATCTTTCATTTTCTCTCTATCTTCTGCTGTGGTCGGGCATTGAGTCTGACTCAACTTCACACCTTGTAGTACGAGCAAGAACCCTTTCTTTGCCTGATCCATTTTGAATTTTTTCAAAACTTTATCAAGGTATGTGCTTTGTGAAAGTCCTATTAAGCGTCTTGATCTATCTCTATAAATCTTGATGCCTAATATATAAGCAGCTTCACCGAGGTCTTTCATAGAAAAACTTTTATTCAAGTATCCCTTTATGCTATCCAGAAATCTATATCATTTCCAATTAATAATATGTCATCTACATATAATATCAGAAATGCTACAGAGCTCCCACTCACTTTCTTGTAAATACAGGCTTCTCCAAAAGTCTGTATAAAACCATATGCTTTGATCACACTATCAAAGCGTTTATTCCAACTCCAAGATGCTTGCACCAGTCCATAAATGGATCGCTGGAGCTTGCACACTTTGTTAGCACCTTTTGGATCAACAAAACCTTCTGGCTGCATCATATACAACTCTTCTTTCAGAAATCCATTCAAGAATGCAGTTTTGACATCCATTTGCCAAATTTCATAATCATAAAATGCAGCAATTGATAACATGATTCGGACAGACTTAAGCATCGCTACGGGTGAGAAAGTCTCATCGTAGTCAACCCCTTGAACTTGCCAAAAACCTTTCGCAACAAGTCGCGCTTTATAGACAGTTACATTACCATCAGCGTCAGTCTTCTTCTTAAAAATCCATTTATTCTCAATGGCTTGCCGATCATCGGGCAAGTCAACCAAAGTCCATACTTTGTTCTCATACATGGATCCCATCTCAGGTTTCATGGCCTCTAGCCATTTTGCGGAATCTGGGCTCATCATCGCTTCCTCATAGTTCGTAGGTTCATCATGGTCAAGTAACATGACTTCCAGAATAGGATTACCGTACCACTCTGGTGCGGATCTTACTCTGGTAGACCTACGAGGTTCAGTAGAAACTTGATCTGAAGTTTCATGATCAATATCATTAGCTTCCTCACTAACTGGTGTAGTTGTCACATGAACCGGTTCTTGTGATGAACTACTTTCTAATAAGGGAGCAGGTATAGTTACCTCATCAAGTTCTACTTTCCTCCCACTCACTTCTTTCGAGAGAAATTCCTTCTCTAGAAAGGATCCGAATTTAGCAACGAAAATCTTGCCCTCAGATCTGTGATAGAAGGTGTACCCAACAGTTTCTTTTGGGTATCCTATGAAGACACATTTCTCCGATTTGGGTTCAAGCTTATCTGGTTGAAGTTTCTTCACATAAGCATCGCAGACCCAAACTTTAAGAAACGACAACTTTGGTTTCTTGCCAAACCACAGTTCATGAGGTGTCGTCTCAACGGATTTTGATGGTGCCCTATTTAACGTGAATGCGGCCGTCTCTAAAGCATAACCCCAAAACGATAGCGGTAAATCAGTAAGAGACATCATAGATCGTACCATATCTAGTAAAGTATGATTACGACGTTCGGACACACCATTTCGTTGTGGTGTTCCGGGTGGCGTGAGTTGCGAAACTATTCCTCATTGTTTCAAATGTAAACCAAACTCGTAACTCAAATATTCTCCTCCACGATCAGATCGTAGAAATTTTATTTTCTTGTTACGATGATTTTCCACTTCACTCTGAAATTCTTTGAACTTTTCAAATGTTTCAGACTTGTGTTTCATTAAGTAGATATACCCATATCTACTCAAATCATCTGTGAAGGTGAGAAAATAACGATACCCGCCGCGAGCCTCAACATTCATTGGACCACAAACATCAGTATGTATGATTTCCAACAAATCAGTTGCTTGCTCCATAGTTCCGGAGAACGGCGTTTTAGTCATCTTGCCCATGAGGCACGGTTCGCAAGTACCAAGTGATTCATAATCAAGTGATTCCAAAAGCCCATCAGTATGGAGTTTCTTCATGCGCTTTACACCGATATGACCTAAACGGCAGTGCCACAAATAAGTTGCACTATCATTATCAACTCTGCATCTTTTGGTTTCAACACTATGAATATGTGTATCACTACTATCGAGATTCAATAAAAATAGACCACTCTTCAAGGGTGCATGACCATAAAAGATATTACTCATATAAATAGAACAACCATTATTCTCTGACTTAAATGAATAACCGTCTCGCATCAAACAAGATCTAGATATAATGTTCATGCTTAACGCTGGCACCAAATAACAATTATTTAGGTCTAAAACTAATCCCGATGGTAGATATAGAGGTAGCGTGCCGACCGCGATCACATCGACTTTGGAACCATTTCCCACGCGCATCGTCACCTCGTCCTTAGCCAATCTTCGCTTAATCCGTAGTCCCTGTTTCGAGTTGCAAATATTAGCAACAGAACCAGTATCAAATACCCAGGTACTACTGCGAGCATTAGTAAGGTACACATCCATAACATGTATATCACATATACCTTTGTTCACTTTGCCGTCCTTCTTATCCGCCAAATACTTGGGGCAGTTCCGCTTCCAATGTCCAGTCTGCTTGCAGTAGAAGCACTCAGTCTCATGCTTAGGTCCAGACTTGGGTTTCTTCTCTTGAGCAGCAACTTGTTTGCTGTTCTTCTTGAAGTTCCCCTTCTTCTTCCCTTTGCCCTTTTTCTTGAAACTGGTGGTCTTGTTGACCATCAACACTTGATGCTCCTTTTTGATTTCTACCTCCGTGGCTTTTAGCACTGCGAAGAGCTCGGGAATAGTCTTGTCCATCCCTTGCATATTATAGTTCATCACGAAGCTCTTGTAGCTTGGTGGCAATGATTGAAGAATTCTGTCAATGACACTATCATCAGGAAGATTAACTCCCAGTTGAATCAAGTGATTATTATACCCAGACATTTTGAGTATGTGTTCACTGACAGAACTATTCTCCTCCATCTTGCAGCTATAGAACTTATTGGAGACTTCATATCTCTCAATCCGGGCATTTGCTTGAAATATTAACTTCAACTCCTGGAACATCTCATATGCTCCATGACGTTCAAAACGTCGTTGAAGACCCAGTTCTAAGCCGTAAAGCATGGCACACTGAACTATCGAGTAGTCATCAGCTTTGCTCTGCCAGACGTTCTTAACGTCGTCAGTTGCATCAGCAGCAGGCCTGGCACCCAGCGGTGCTTCCAGGACGTAATTCTTCTGTGCAGCAATGAGGATAATCCTCAGGTTACGGACCCAGTCCGTGTAATTGCTACCATCATCTTTCAACTTTGCTTTCTCAAGGAACGCATTAAAATTCAACGGAACAACAGCACGAGCCATCTATATACAACAAACATAGACAAGCAAAATACTATCGGGTACTAAGTTCATGATAAATTTAAGTTCAATTAATCATATTACTTAAGAACTCCCACTTAGATAGACATCCCTCTAATCTTCTAAGTGATTACGTGATCCATATCAACTACACCATGTCCGATCGTCACGTGAGATGGAGTAGTTTCAACGGTGAACATCAATATGTTGATCATATCTACTATATGATTCACGCTCGACCTTTCGGTCTCTGTGTTCCGAGGCCATATTTGTTATATGCTAGGCTCGTCAAGTTTAACCTGAGTATTCCGCGTGTGCAACTGTTTTGCACCCGTTGTATTTGAAAGTAGGGTCTATCACACCCGATCATCACGTGGTGTCTCAGCACGAAGAACTTTCGCAATGGTGCATACTTAGGGAGAACGCTTCTTGATAATTTTAGTGAGAGATCATCTTAAAATGCTACCGTCAATCAAAGCAAGATAAGATGCATAAAGGATAAACATCACATGCAATCAATATAAGTGATATGATATGGCCATCATCATCTTGTGCTTGTGATCTCCATCTTCGAAGCACCGTCGTGATCACCATTGTCACCGGCGCGACACCTTGATCTCCATGGTAGCATCATTATCGTTACGCCATCTATTGCTTCTACGAATATCGCTACCGCTTAGTGATAAAGTAAAGCAATTACAGGGCGTTTGCATTTCATACAATAAAGCGACAACCATATGGCTCCTGCCAGTTGCCGATAACTTCGGTTACAAAACATGATCATCTCATACAATAAAATATAGCATCACGTCTTGACCATATCACATCACAACATGCCCTGCAAAAACAAGTTAGACGTCCTCTACTTTATTGTTGCAAATTTTACGTGGCTGCTACGGGCTGAGCAAAACCGTTCTTACCTACGCATCAAAACCACAACGATAGTTCGTCAAGTTAATGTTGTTTTAACCTTCGCAAGGACCGGGCGTAGCCACACTTGATTCAGCTAAAGTGAGAGAGACAGACACCCGCCAGCCACCTTTAAGCACGAGTGCTCGTAACGGTGAAACCAGTCTCGCGTAAGCGTACGCGTAATGTCGGTCCGGGCCGCTTCATCTCACAATACCGCTGAGCCAAAGTATGACATGTTGGTAAGCAGTATGACTTGTATCGCCCACAACTCACTTGTGTTCTACTCGTGCATATGACATCTACGCATAAAACCTGGCTCGGATGCCACTGTTGGCGAACGTAGTAATTTCAAAATTTTCCTACGCACACGCAAGATCATGGTGATGCATAGCAACGAGAGGGGAGAGTGTTGTCCACGTACCCTCATAGACCGTAAGCGGAAGCGTTATGACAACGCGGTTGATGTAGTCGTACGTCTTCACGATCCGACCGATCCAAGCACCGAACGTACGGCACCTCCGAGTTCAGCACACGTTCAGCTCGATGACGGTCCCCGGACTTCGATCCAGCAAAGTGTCGGGGATGAGTTCCGTCAGCACGACGGCGTGGTGATGATGATGATATTCTACTGGCGCAGGGCTTCGCCTAAACTCTGCGACGATATGACCAAGGTGGAATATGGTGGAGGGGGGGCACCACACACGGCTAAGGAACGATCTTGAAGATCAACTTGTGTGTTCTAGGGTGCCCCCTGCCCCCGTATATAAAGGAGGGAGGGGGGTGCGGCCGGCCCCCTAGGGGTGCGCCTGGAGGAGTCCTACTCTGGTCAGGAGTAGGACTCCCCCCTCTTGCCTTGGTGGAGAAGGAAAAGGGGGAGTGGAAAGAGGAAAGGGGGTGGTGCCCCCCCCCCTTCCTTGTCCTATTCAGACTAGGGGGGAGGGGGCGCACGGCCTGCCCTGGCCAGCCCTCCGCTTCTCCCTCATGGCCCACTAAGGCCCATTAACCCCCGGGAGGGTTCCGGTAACCCCCCGGCGTTCCGGTAAAATCCCGATTTCACCCGGAACCATTCCGATATCCAAATATAGGCTTCCAATATATCAATCTTTACGTCTCGACCATTTCGAGACTCCTCGTCATGTCCGTGATCACATCCGGGACTCCGAACAACCTTCGATACATCAAAACTTATAAACTCATAATAAAACTGTCATCGTAACGTTAAGTGTGCGGACCCTACGGGTTCGAGAACTATGTAGACATGACCTAGAACTATTCTCGGTCAATAACCAATAGCGGAACCTGGATGCTCATATTGGCTCCTACATATTCTACGAAGATCTTTATCGGTCAAACCGCATAACAACATACATTGTTCCCTTTGTCATCGGTATGTTACTTGCCCGAGATTCAATCGTCGGTATCCAATACCTAGTTCAATCTCGTTACTGGCAAGTCTCTTTACTCGTTACGTAATGCATCATTCCGTAACTAACTCATTAGCTACATTGCTTGCAAGGCTTATAGTGATGTGCATTACCGAGAGGGCCCAGAGATACCTCTTCGACAATCGGAGTGACAAAACCTAATCTCGAAATACGCCAACCCAACATGTACCTTTGGAGACACCTGTAGTACTCCTTTATAATCACCCAGTTACGTTGTGACGTTTGGTAGCACCCAAAGTGTTCCTCCGGTAAACGGGAGTTGCATAATCTCATAGTCACAGGAACATGTATAAGTCATGAAGAAAGCAATAGCAATATACTAAACGATCAAGTGCTAGGCTAACAGAATGGGTCATGTCAATCACATCATTCTCCTAATGATGTGATCCCATTAATCAAATGACAACACATGTCTATGGTTAGGAAACATAACCATCTTTGATTAATGAGCTAGTCAAGTAGAGGCATACTAGTGACTATATGTTTGTCTATGTATTCACACATGTATCATGTTTCTGGTTAATACAATTCTAGCATGAATAATAAACATTTATCATGATATGAGGAAATAAATAATAACTTTATTATTGCCTCTAGGGCATATTTCCTTCAAAAGTATCCCAACAGGACGCCACACACCTTTCGGTCTCTCCAAGGTCATTGGGACGCGATCAAGCCGATTTGTAGCTGTTGGGCTGCTTGCTTGACGCAAGTCCTCAATGCACCTCCAAGTGGTACCGTTGAAGCCGACTATGTGAGTTTGTTTTCATGTCCCAAGTTGTGCAAATCTTTTGTAGCCATCGGAGTGGTTGCATAATTTGACATCGTTTTCGTTTTGTAGGACAAAATTGTGCAAGAAAGGTACAAGGACATGGAAGCTTCATGCAAAAAGGCATTTCACTAGAGCATTGCTGGGAACTTCTCAAAGATAGCAAGAAGTGGAAGGTGATTGACAAAGAATCCCCAACGAAGAGAGGTGCACTCACCAAGATGGATGATGATGAAAAAGAAGAAGATGACGATGGCCCAAGAAACAAGAATAAGCCCGATGGAAACAAAAAGGCCAAAGACAAGATCAAGAAGGAAGCAGAAGCATCAAGCTTGCGGGACAAGCTAGATCACATGGTCAAGTCCAATGAGCTATTGGTGATCAAGACATTGAAGGAAAAAAAGTTGGCCGAGAAGAAGGCTCAAGGGAAGCAAGAGAAGTGGCAACTACTCAAGGAGGAGACCATGCGCAAGGCCGCCATTGAGGAGAGAAGAACCATGGCCGAAGAGAACAAAGCCATGGCCAAGCTCCTTCAAGAGGAGAACAAGATCATGATGATGAATCGAAATTAGATGGATGAGGTCACCAAAGAATGGCATGACATTGCAAGGTTGGAGATCTTAGAGAGGAGGAGGCTAGCCACAAGAGGCTATGCGGTGCCAAGGTTCGGTGGTGGTTCGGCAAGTGGTGGTGGCAATGATGGAGGTGAAGATTTCATCTTGTGATGATGATGATGATGGAGTGATGACGAATGCGGTGTCTTTTGGGTTGTGGCGCAAAAACTATGTTCAAATGTCTTCAAAACCGTGTCTAAATTCTCGACACTTGTGTTTTAAAAAATCGCGGTCAATTGCATTGTGTGGTTTTACGGTTTGAGGGCCGAAATCGGCAACACGCGAAACAGAGCCCGCAAACCCGAGCGGTAAAAGAGAATATCGGGCTTTGTTCCGCCGCAACCGATTTCGGCCCTTAAACGCGCTTTATAAGGGTCGCGGTTTTAAGGGGTATGCTAGAGATACTAGAGATGCTCTAACACCTTGCAAGCACTTAAGAGACCATTCTTTTCTTTACTCCATGACCAGAAATCGGTCACTCTATGTGTGCAAAGTGGGACAAAGAGGATGGCCTCGGTATCCATGGGTATGAACAATTGTCGCACCAAATCAACCTTCCAAGTAGCTGATGTCTCATCTATAAGCTCTCGGACAAAAACTGGCCTATCCGGTTGAGAAATAGTAATAAGTTTCATAGAGCACACCCAGGGAAGCCAGTTATGTCTCCAAATCTCTGTTGATGCTCCACCTCACATACCATCCCTCCAATACCGATCTCCAAATTTGTGAAGGATGGCTTCTACTCGAGAGTTAGGCTCCATTAGTAACCTCCATGCTTGCCTGGCCAACAATGCAAGATTGAATAATTCAAGATCATGAAAGCCTAGACCACCCATGAATTTTGGTCGAGTCATCGCTTCCCAAGACACCCAAGCAACCTTCCTCTCACCATTCTTGCTGCCCCACCAAAAAACTTGGGGATTATAGAATTTATATACTCATATAGACCTTTTTGGAGTTTAAACAAGCCATTCAATAAATTGGTATGGCTGGATCTACAGACTTGATTAGAACCTCCTTCCCTCCACAAGATAACATCTTTTCAACTGCCTACCGCTTCGTTCTCAACCGCCCAGGAGAGGCGATTTGGCAGGCGGAGCCGTTCCTGCTTCCTGTTGCTGGCAAGGCCGTCAGCTCCTCTGCCCTCCGCTCGCCGCTCCAGCGGTAGCAAGAGGGTGGGGGATAGGTATGTCGGGTGACGAGGCTCGCTCGGTGCAGATGCCGCCACTATGAATAAAGTTTTTCGGGCCACCGCCTTGGCAGCATTCTTCAATGACGTCGAGGAGCCACAGATTTGTGTTCGAGCGAGTTCTTCAAGACGGCGGTGGAGTTCATGATCTAGTTCTTGTTTCTTCACCCCCGTCCATGTCGCGTCGGCTGCGTCTCCAGCATCGTCGCAGAGCTGGAAGTATGTGGCTTGGAGTTGGCCAACGCTTCCAGCACCAGTCTTATCCAAGGGATGGTCTACATGGAGATTTGGCGTGGAAGATGGTTGCCGATTCTGAAGTTTTTCGGCGGCTCTGCCACTCGGAAACTTCAAGACTGCGATCCAAGATGTGTGGAGTATTACTGCGGCCGACGACCCACATCGACATATGCGATGTGACTTGTGACAGCTCATAACGCAGCTTGGCTCCTATGGCACTATCTTGAATCTTGGCAAGTTGGAGGCTTGTGTTTCTTCCCTCCGGCAAATGCTTTGGCCACGACGGCGACTGGATTCTTTGGCCATGATGATGGTGGATGCAGGAACCCAAAAGATCAGTTTTCACTTTTTTATTTTTATGGATTACTGTAGATTTCCTTGTGTTGTCCCTCCGGGCTGTTCCAAAGAGAAGCCATGTATGTTGTAGTATGTTCCTGCTTTTATGAATGAATACATGGTACTTCTAAAAAAAAGATAACATCTTTTCATACTGCTACTGCCTAAAATGGTCTGTGCTCAGCAATGGCATAAGCTTTCTTCAGAGTTCAGAACCACGCCAAGAGCCCCGCCCATGCGTGAATTAAAGGGATCTGAAGAACAAAATGAGACCGTGAAATTACCAAAAGAGATCTGAAACGAACACTAGTTCCACACAGTACATATTCTGCAAGAGACGAACATGCAAATAGCATTGAAACCAGCCTGCTGAGGTTGGATGCACAATCAGGACAGAAGGAAACGCACACAATCAAGCCAACAGCAGACGATGACAACGAGCCAGCCAACAGGCCACGATCACACGGGCGGAACAACATGCAAACAGTGCATCACTGGCGACAACCTCACCACCCTGCAAGTATGTCACGGGCTCAGAATCTGAATTCGACAAGAATAATCAAGAGTACTCATTACATCTAATGGATAGCTCGAACATCATCAGTAACATTCTATGATCGAGAGCGCTAGGCACAAACTAAGCTCAACACCAACCAAGCAGCCTTCTTGTGAAGGCTACCAACTAAGGACTAAGGGACCAATCACTCCATCTTCACCGCTACAGAACCCTGCGCTTCTGGAGGAGGCGGCGGAGCATACTGAAGCCAGTCTTTGGAGCAGAAAAGTGCCTCCACGATTTCAGGGCGCAGTGAGCTTCTATAGTCATCAAGCATCCGGCTTCCTGTCGTTGCCGCTGCAAATATGGAGCAGCCGCTGCTCACCATGGACATGGGGATGGCCAAGATATCACGGGCCATCTTCGCCAGTGTTGGAAACTTCAGGGTGTTGAGCTTCCACCAGTCCACGATTTCAAAGTCTTGGATGCGAGGCGTCAGGGCTTCTTCCAGGTACTGCTCCAGCTCAGACTTGGAGGGCTGGCTTATTGCTATCTCTGAAAGATACATGTCAAAGTCAAGGAGTCCATCCCCAGTAGAAGGTGGAGTTACTGCGTTGTTATTCGCATTGGCAGGCCCATTTTTATTAACTTCCCCTGGTGCGCCATAGGCTGGCGTCAGGGGCAGGGGCTGTGCAACATAATCCTTGTAAAGGTCATGAAGAGCATCATCCACCACCTTAACATACTTTGCTGCCTCCACACCATAGATTTTAGAATAACTGAATTCTACAAGTTTCATCTTGAAACGAGGGTCCATGACAACACCAATGGCTAGAACAAGGTTGCAATCCTTCCAGTACTTGTCAAACCTCTCATGCATTTCTTTGGCGATGCTACTGAAAACTGGATCTTCATGGGTTATGGCATTTGACAGTTCCAGCTGAAGTTTCCACGCCTCATGGAAAAATAAGTTAGAAGTTGGATTTGCCGCAGCCATGATGCTATGTGCAGAATCATACAGAAATTTCAAATAGTTGCAGGCAGCTTCCAACTTCTTCCAGTCTTCTGCAGAAGGTGACTCATTGTAGTTATCATCACATGTCTCCAATGTGGTGAATGCCTGCCTATAATCCAAGGCAGCAAGCAGCATAAGGTAAGTGGTATTCCACTGTATTGTAACATCAAGGCACAGGGTCTTAGTGCTGGGAATCTCCAGCTGCAGAGCAATCTCAGCAAACTTCTGCTCACGGGCAGAAGAAGCTTTTATGAACTTTATACTTTCACGGATACTGTAGATCACACCATGGATTGAAGCAATGACATCATGTGCAACTGCATTGAGGATATTGGCATAGCACCTCACAACAAACAGCTGGCCCTTAAGCATCAGGTTGTTCTTATTGGAGAGATGATCTCTCAGATTTGCACTGTAGATATCATGTGATGAGCAATCATTATCCAATGTGACGGTGAATAGCTTGTCCTTCATGTTCCAGTCGGTAAGGCTTGAGCTAATAGCTTCACCAAGTGCATTCTCCGAATGAGGAGAAGACACCATCATGAAGTTAAGCATTCTTCGATGCACTTTCCAATCCGTGTCAATGAACTGCCCAGCTATAGAAACATAGCCAAGAGTCTGACTAGTTGTCCACAATCCTATGGTGAGGCTAATCCTTCCAGGCATAGTGTTCAATGCTTGCATTAGGTTGTTTTTCTCTTTCTGGTAAACACCATACACCTCTGCCTCCATTGTTTCAACATCCGCAACCCTGAAACGAGGCTGCAGGCTCTCAGTAAAAGCAGTGAAGGCTGGCTGTTGAACAACATGAAGTGGGTAGTCATGCAAAATGATAAGCTTCGCCAGATGTGAGCTGCTACGGTCTTGATCAAATGTAGCATTTGCAAAGCCAGTATATCTGTAACGCCTCTTAGAAGGACGTTCTACGGTACCCTCACCATCGTTGTCAGTCACTCCTCCAATTGAACTCATTGCCAGCTTCCTCTCTTGGCTTTTTATCATAGGGCAAGAGCCAAGCGTGATGTGCCTCTTGAGATGGCTAGTACCTGCTATCTTTGTGCCAGAACTGTATGCAAAGGTTGCCTTACATAGGTTGCAGCATGCACGTTGGCATCCCCTCTCCCCAGGAACAGGTTCAATGGTAAAGTGCTCCCATACTAATGACTTCTTTCTCCGGCGTCTTGATATGGTTGGTGGGGTCACCTCAGCACTGACCAATTCGTGACCATGGGCCATCTCATCACCATTGACCATGTCATTCACTTGAACCATTTCATGACCATGGATCATGTCACTAACTTGAATCATCTCATTACCATGGATCATCTCATCATCATGGACCATCCCACTCCCATCCACCATGTCGTCACCATGAACCATCTCATTCCCTTGAACCATATCATGCTCATGGATCATCTCGCCACTGTGAACCATTTCATTGCCATGGATCATCTCATCACCAACAACCATTTCACTTTCATGCACCATGGCATTTTCATTGCCATTTGGTTCGCCCATCCTATGAAAGATTATCTGATGGAACCCAAAAGCCTGTCAATTTGGAACAATTGATCAAATAAAATCATGTCAGATCTAATGTAGTTAAATCAGAACAATTGGAAAGCTGGAATAAGGCTGAAAAATCTTGCATAATTTCACTTTGATTATGTACATTATCCAGAAGAGATCTAAAAATCATTACTGCAAATTTATATGTAGATTTCAAGTAGAGCAAATTGTCTGGAAGATGGTAAATTTGCCCAAGGAACTGTGATCTCTTGAAAAGTAAAGTGTCCAACAGTAAATAATTGAAGTATATTGTCCACATCGAGATAGATGCTCGCAATATTTTGGAACGGAGGGAGTATCAAATATATCATGATGAAAGAAATCAATAGAAGAGTGGAGCTGTAGAAAGCCAGGAAAATCATGAAAGTAGGCCATTCAATTCGCTAAACAATCATAACAGAAAACAAGATTAAAGTTATAGGACAAGGCCCTGATTGGGAAATTCAGAGACACCAGCACATACGTTGTAAAAAATAAACACCACCCTAAGTAGCTTCTTATATACAAATGTGAATACATGTTGTTCCTGGGAACAAGCTAAAAAGGCCATAGCCATAGCCAAAACTGTTGAGCAATAAGGGCTGATATATAGCAACCTAATGGATGGTACCTAGGTAGGCTCGTGTAAACAACCAAATCATCAAACATTGGCTATGCAAATGATAATCAAGAATGTTGTGTTCACAGAACCATCACATCTCCAGGGATAAGTGCCACCGCATTCCGCAGAATTACGACTTCTAGGGGTCGATAAAATTACAGAATATATTTACTGCTATAAACATGTTAATTAGTGACTGTGGTCCCTTCACATGCTCCTCTACCCCTGATGTGAACAACTGAACATTATCATCTGTTGCAAATGGCTGCGATAGTCATCATGTTTGCAGCCAAACAAGGCCTAAACTCGCCACATCTCACATGACTAAACCAACCCCTATGCAAAACACAAGTCATCCACCAAGGTATGACTCAGTAGCAGCTGCTTCCTACGGCAAAAAGAATGAATCATCCTCCCAGACAAAACAACAGAGGTACTACTCATAATTTGGACTCGCGAAACTCCCCGCCGTTTGCTCACAATTTGGACCGGCGAGACCCCCCGCCATTAGCAGCGCACGAAACGAATTAAAGAAAAACAAAAGGACGACATAGCCCGCATGCGACCATTTCAGCACCCGCGGAAACCATATGAATCTAGATAAACCTCCACAGGAACACACGCAGCCAATTCTCGAACGAAGCGCGTACTGCTCCACAGCAGATCCACACGGCCTAGCGCGCGGCCAGAAAAGCAAACGGGGCCAGATCTAGACATGCAATCGAATCCAATCCGCGAGGCCACGAGCGGCGCGGGCATGGATGGATGGGGAGGAGGCCTGGAGAGGCGCGGAGGAGGAGGGAGGAGGAGGAGGCTGTTTAGAGTTTGGGGGGCTTACGGAGGCGGAGGGGGGCCGGCGGAGATCCAACTCGAGGCGGGCGGTGCAGGATTGGGGCTCGGCCCAAGAAGAACGAAGGCCGAGCAAACCCTAGATCCGCCTTTTTCTTCTGGGGGCGGGCGGGCGGCCACGGGGGAGGAGGGACCGAGCACGGACCAGCGGGGCGAGGCGGAAAATTTCGTCGGGTCTGGGGGAAACGGAAAAGCGGGGGATGGACGGGGATTTATGGGCTCGCGGCCCACGGCGATGGGCTGCCGAGCTGGCACGGGCGTGAGGCTGCCGGCGGGCCATGGTGGGGGCTCGTCCGCGTGGACCGGCTATTTTTTGGGCAGTTTTCGGGACGCGCGGCTCGTTTTCAGTATTTTTATCCATGGATGGAATTAGGGGGTGGACCGCGGACGCAGGCCAGGAAGGCTACAGCGTCGGCGACTAGGGTTTGGGCTGATGTGCTCGGGTTCCGATTTGGACCGTCCGATTTATGTGGGCGGATAAGCTTGAACTTGCGTTAGGGTACGGATCGAAAGAAGAAAAATGGCCCGGTTACGGCCAGAGTCGTCGATCGGGGGTCTGGGGAAGTTGAAAAGTTCACCTTTTTTTTTGTGCGATCCTTCTATTTTTTTTAGGGCAAAAAGAGAGCTCATTCATTCATAATACGAGTACAATCATTCTCAATTACATGAAGTATATCTGGTGGCACATTCTTTGGCAGAAAAAAATCCCCATGAATTCTAGCATGAGCAGCCAGCTCATGTGCAGCCACATTGCACTCTCTTTTGATTTTCCTCACCTCAGATATACTGAAGTCACGCATCATGCTTTTAGCCTCTTCGTACTTAGCCCACCACTTGGCCTTGTTCCTTCCTTCAGTGTTCATAGCATTCACAACAGCAGCACGGTCAGACTCAACGTATACCTGTCCCCTGTGAACATTTCTCAAACACTTGAGTCCAATCACAAGGGCGCTTGCCTCTGCTTCCTCTGCATCGTCGCATGCCTGAACATGACAGCCTACAGAAAATACAACTGATCCCGTGCTATCACGAGTGACCGCCCCAGCCCAAGCCGAGCCCACTAAAACAAAAGAAGCATCGATGTTCAGTTTAATACAAGCTCCTTGGGGCCTAGACCAGTGGCATTTTGGCTGTATAATTCTTTTTGGTGACGACTGCATCTCGGTAACATGCAATGTTTTTTTTCCTTTGATATCACTTTCAGCGGTGGCTTCAGAGTTCAATGTTTCCCAATAATTCTTTAGGAAAAGGACCGAGTCTGAGATCTTTGCTTCCCCTTTATTATGTACAATATCCTTCCTGAGATGCCATGACCGCCAAAGAACCAGTAGCAGTTTTTCATGCATGTGTCCAGAGCATTGGCTTAAAGCATTTAACAGCCAATCCGGGTTAGGTTCGGCAAGTACTGGTTCTTTTGGTAATGCCCAATGTTCTCTTATCTTTTCTCTAAGAGGTCTAGCCTTGGTGCAGCTCACAACAACATGGTGAGCATCCTCTTTCTCTATACCACATATATTACATATTCCATCAATTTCCAGGGTCCTCCTCCTTTTGTTTTCCTTTGTGGGAAGTGAATCTGTGGCAATTCTCCAGGCAACAATACGAACTTTGTGAGGGACATGTGCTTTCCAGACCAAATTCCATAGATTTTCCCTTCCAGTGTTGATGCTACGAGACGAACCAACTATTTCTTCCTGTTGCTTCAAGTTCATACCCAATCTATAAGCACTTCTTACCGTGAAGATGCCATTTTTCTCATAGTTCCAAGCTAGATGGTCTTCAGTCTCATTGAGAGGAATCTTTATTTTGCATATTTCCTCGGCGTCAAAATTATGGAATAGCTTTTCGATAAGGGGGACATTCCATTCCCTTGCTTGCGGCAACATGAGCTGATTAACCCATCTGATTCGGCTCCAGGTCTTAAGAGATAGAACCTTGAGTCCTGATTGCCTTGGGATCCAATTATCCTTAAGGATTTGGATACTATTCCCATTTCCAACTCTCCAAACAACACCTTTCTTCAGGAGTTATAGGCCAAATTCAATCCCTCTCCACACAGGAGACGCATCGGACGCGAAGACCGTGTCCAGCAAATTGCCATTCGGATAATATTTTGACTTCGGAATCCGAGCACACAAACTCTCTGGTCTCTGAATTAAGCGCCAGGCTTGCTTAGCCAGCAGGGCCTGGTTGAAAACCTGCATGTCTCGAAATCCCAAGCCTCCATGACATTTTGGTTGTGTCATTTTCTCCCATGACATCCAGTGAACTCTTCTTTGATTTTGCTCGTCACCCCACCAAAAATCACACACCATTTTCTCGTATTGCTCACAAAAATCCACACTCATCTTGAACATACTCATGGTATAAGTCGGTAATGCTTGAATCACCGATTTGATCAAAATATCTTTAGAACCATGGGACATAAATCTTTCAACCCAATTAGTGAGCCTTTTAGTGAAGCGCTCAAAGATAGGTTGAAACTGGGACCTCTTCATGCGCCCCTCGAGTGTGGGCAAACCCAAATACCTCTCCTCAAAAGTGACTGAGCTAATATCCAGAACATGCTTAATCTCATTCTAGACTTGCGAAGGGCAAGCTCTGCTAAACAACATGGAACATTTACTTGGGCTTAACAGTTGGCCCATCCCGTGCTGAAATTTGTTCAGGGCATTCTTGATACTCCTTGATTCATCACTATCAGCTTTAAAGAAGAGAAGGCTATCATCTGCGAATAGAAGATGGAGATACCTGGGCTCCCTCTCGCCACTTTCAAAGGGGTGATCTTACCAGCAGCACATTCAGCCTCAAGGGCACGTGATAGACCTTCAGCCACAAACAAGAACAAATACGGACTTAAAGGGTCACCTTGACGGAGACCCCTCGAAGGTTCGAAGAAATCCAAGATTTCTCTATTTAGCTTCACTGCATATCTCACAGACCGAACACAGGTCATCACCCAATTTATCCATTTCTGACAAAACCCGAATCTGCTAAGAACTCCTTCTAGGAAACTCCAATCCACACGATCATACGCTTTGGACAGATCAAGTTTGTAGGCACAATGGTTATTGGTAGCGTTCTTGCTGTGTTGGATTTTATAAAAACACTCAAGGCGATATACGCGTTGTCCGTGATGAGTCTCCCAGGAATGAAAGCACTCTGTGTTTCTGACACCAACTCATCCAAGAAAGGTCGAAGGCGGTTGACAAGGCATTTAGAGATCACTTTATAGATGACGTTGCACAGGCTTATTGGCCGAAAATCTTTCAAGTATTCGGGAGCATTACCTTTAGGAATAAGGACAATCATCGTGTCGTTAATTCCTCCTGGCATGATTCCATCATCAAAGAATTTCTTCACCGCGCTAATCACATCCGTTCGGAGCTCAACCCAATTCCTTTGAAAGAAGCGGGCAGGGAACCCATCAATGCCAGGGGCCTTCAAAGGACCAATTTGAAAAAGAGCATCACTTATTTCTTCATCTGTAAAAGCCTTACAAATCTGATCATTTATCTCCGGGGTAACTTTAGCAACAAACAGCTCCAGCGGGTTATTGGGTTCCAGAGTTGTGTCAGCCTCATAAAGCTTCATAAAAAACTCTCTTACCATGGTGCTTAACTTACCCGGATCATGGATCCAATTACCAGCAGGATCTTTGAGCTTGCTAATCTTGTTCTTTTTCTGTCTCCAAGTCGCTTTTTGCTGGAAATATTTTGTATTTTGTTCCCCTTCTCGAAGTTGTGTGACACGCGATCGTTGTCTCCACAACATTTCCTCCCTAAGGAGAAACTCGTCCAGTTCTTTTGAGGTGAGCTGGATCTTCTTATCACGGTCAAGAGAAGGTGCCATACTCCATAGCCTGTCAAGTTTCGTACGAAGTTGTTTGACCTTGCGAGGAACAGACCCAAACCTTTTCCTACTCCACACCTGCAACCTCTTACTGACAGAATTTAATTTACTAGCCACATCAGTTAAACCTGGTTCCCGCTGTTTCTCCTTATGCCAAGCCTCTTTCACTTCCCCAGCTAAAGTTGCATCTCTTTCCCACATATGTTCATAGCGAAAAGGCCTTGACCCCCTTTTGCTAAAGGGTTGGATAGAAAAACAAAGCAATAGGGGGAAGTGGTCAGACCGACTTGAAGCAATGTGTGTCACAGTTGCATCCTTGAACAGATCCATCCAACATGGGGAAGCCACTCCTCTATCGATCCTTGCCTTGACATTTCTATCACCACCTTGTTTGTTATCATAGGTCCATGGCCTGCCCCTGAACCCCAAATCATGTAAATTACAGTACGATAACATATTCCAAAATCTTGCCATTTGTGCTTCAGATCTTATAGTACATGACAAATGTTCAGATTGCCACATCGTCTCATTAAAATCACCGATCATCATCCAAGGTTCGTTCGCATTTGGTCTGATTCTTTTCAGCAAAGTCCACATAAAATGCCTATCTTGAGTTCTGGGTTCACCATAAACAAAGGTTCCCCGCCACATCGGGCCATGGGGCTCATCACACACAAGCACATCAAAGTACCGAGGACCATACGACAATACTTTTATTTTAATTTGATCATCCCAGTACAAAGCAATGCCTCCACCTTTGCCCTTACCATCATGAGTACAACAGTGTCTCATGCCTATTCTCCATCTTATTCTTCTCACTTTCTCTTCGCATTGCCTTGTTTCAGACAAGAAGACGATCTTCGGGCGGTAGGTATGAACTAGGCATACCAACTCTTGAACTGTCCGGGGCTGCCCAAGGCCCCGACAGTTCCAGCTAAGGATACTCATTGGTCCTGACGGGCGTCGTCAGTCGCGCTCGTTAGTTGACCGATAGCCCCGGGATCGGTTGCTGCCTTTCCACCATTCAACCCTATTTCTTGCCCTATCCTATGAAACTCGTCTCCAGTACACTTCTTTTTTCGGGTTACATTTTGTTCTGAGTTCTTATTCTCATGAACTGACCTATGAAGCCTTTTCCCAAGAGCTGATTTAACAATGGAGCTAGCTCTGTCATCCCCTACAGAAGCATGCGATCCTTCTAATTTGAAAAACAAAATACAAATCTATTACTCTTTCTGATCCATATTTTTTTTTGGAATTTTATCATTTATGCCACCGGTTGTGTCTCACTACTCAATTCTGCCACTAGAAATTTCAAATGCTCAAAAATGCCATCGCTTTGTTTTCTTTTCCGGGGTAAAGGGAGTTTTTATTGCAAAATTATAGTGTTACAATCAAGAGGCCACAAATCCTCAATACAAGATGGAGCCGACTGTAACCACACAACTGTGGTTCTCTCGGAGCGGTTGTAAGTGGCCAAACGATCAGTGACACAATTCTGACTACGATGGATTTTCTGGGGTAAAAACTCCCTACTACTCATCAACTCTTTAATCTCAAGAACCAACTGGCCATAAGCTGACTTCACCAGGCCATTGTTAGACAGGATTGAGAGTGCTTCAGTGGAATCTGACTGAATGACCACCGGAAGCGAAGTATGTTGTATAGCCAAAGCCATGCCCTGCATGAGGGCATTCAATTTCCGCTTCCAACGGATCATTGCAATGAAAGATATAACGGTACGCTGAAAAAAGAATCTTGCCTTTATCGTCTCGAAGCATCATGCCAGCAGCAGCTGACCCATCGGAGTCCAGGAAGGACCCATCGACGGAAAGGGCAACGTAGCCCGGCTGGGGCGCAGGCCATGGCATGGTCAAGGGTTTCACTTTGTGCATATAACCTAAGCAATCGGCAGAAGTTTGCATCTTGCCCTTGATTATTTCCTTCGTACTAAAATGCCCTGCTAGTTTGATGGACTTGTAATAGCTGTCGAGGAACTCCATCGTGACATCCGTTGGTGGGATTTCCTTGCCATGTGATTGATCTGTCCGTAGGTGCCAAATTCGCCAAACTACCATGATCACCATGTCCCAGACCTCATCGGTACAGTTTATCAGCAAATGCAGTAACCATTCCTTGCCATTGTCAATTAGAACCTCATCCGAAGGGAGAGGCCATCTAGTCCTCATATTCAACCAAATCATACGCGCATTAGTGCATGTAACTAGCGCGTGAAAGGAGCCCTCCTCTTCCACGCCACATAAAGGATAGGTCGAGCGCGTGGATAAGTGTCTGAACTTTTTACATTGCGCCGTTGGCAAGGCGCCTGCAACTACCTTTCAAGCCGTGATTTTCGTCTTCTGAGGTACTGACGATTTCCACACAGCATTCCAAATTGATCTCACTCCACTTGGTGCTGAGCATGAAGCTCCCCCCGCAAACGCTATGTTATGATCATATGTGGCAAGTTTGTAAGCACTCCTGACCGAGAATTGGCCATTCTTCTCTGGGAACCACGATACGAAATCACAACGCTGCCTTGGGGACGTCCTTATTTACACAATATAATCGATGTCCATAGGCCAAAAATTCTCTCTTAACCGATCCATCCGCCATGCACCATTCTCATCCAAGAACTCTGACACACGGTTCAGCCGGATGTGCGCTTAGGAGTAATAGGGCGGAACGAGGTTGCTCTTGGAATCCAAGGGTCTCGCCAAGTACGTGTGAGCCCCCCACCCCCCCTCGCCAAATAACCCCCTTCTTCAGAAGATCAAGACCGTATACAATCCCTTTCCACACTGCAGAACCATTGTTAGAGAACACCGAGTCCAGTAAATTACCAGCCGGGAAATATTTCGCCTTTAGAAGCCTAGCACATAAACTGCCTGGCGTATCCAGAAGGCGCCACGCTTGTTTTGCGAGTAGGGCTTGGTTAAAAGCCCGCATATCTCTAAAGCCCATGCCTCCCATAGATTTGGGTACACGCATTTTGTCCCAACTCAGCCATGCCATTTTACGCTTCCCCTTTTCAACTCCCCACTAGTACTGTCTCATCATGCAGGTTAACTCATCGCAAATCGATGCCGGGAGCTTGAAAACACTCATGACATAAGCCGGTATAGCCTAAGCAAGTGATTTAATTAAAATCTCCTTGTTACCTGATGACATATATTGCTCACTCCAGTCGATTAATCTCTTCCTTAATCTCTCCTGGAAAGTTTCAAAACTGCCCTTATGCATTCTTCCCTATGGCACAGGAAGGCCTAGATACTTAGGCTCAAAGACCTCCTGTGTAATCTCCAGTACAGCCTTTACATTATTAGCAAATGTGGGCGTGCAGTGATCTGAAAAAAGGATGGATCACTTTGATGGATTTATTAGTTGGCCAGTAGCCGCCGCATAAGTGTTCAACAAACCCTTAACCAAATTTGCCTGCTGTTCAGAAGCTTGAAAAAACAAGAGTGAATCATCCGCGAATAAAGGTGAGATATTTTCGGAGCACCTCTACAAATTTTCACCCCTTTCAACCCATCCTCTGCCATAGATTTATTGATCAACCTTGATAGAGCATCAGCAACAAATAGGAATAGAAAGGGGGACAATGGATCACCTTGCCGGAGACCCCGGGACAGGGTAAAAGAATCCAGTAGCTTGCCATTGAACTTCACTGAATATTTAACAGAAGATACACACGCCATAACACGAGAGATCCCAAACTGGCAGAAGCCCCATTTGAGAAGGGCTCTCTCAAGAGAAAGTCCCAATCTACTCGGTCATATGCCTTTGAAAGGTCAAGCTTGTAAGCACAAAGAGCCGGTGAATTTTCCTTAACAGACTGTATATGATGGATACATTCGAAAGCGATGATCGAGTTATCCGTAATAAGCCTGCCAAGAATAAACGCACTTTGATTTTCCGAAATAAGCTCTGCTAAGAAAGGTCGCAACTTGTTCACCATGCATTTAGACACAATTTTATATATCACATTGCAAAGACTAATAGGGCAAAAATCCTTTAGTTCATGAGGATGTGGAGTTTGTATTAATACAACCGCCGTATCATTTACACCATCTGGCTTTATACCTGTGATAAAGAACTCTTGAACTGCCGTAATAATATCTGCCTTAAGAACATCCCAGTTTCGCTGATAAAACCGCGCCGAGAATCCATCCACCCCTGGAGCCTTTAAAGGCCCTATTTGGAAGAGCGCATCAGTAATCTCTTTGTCAGAAAAAGGCAAACCGAGACATCATTCATCTATGATGTAACTCTCTGTTGGATACTATCCAAGACGGCAAATGGATCGATAGTATGGTCTTTGGTGTATACTTCCTTGAAGTATGACCGCGCCATCCTGTCCATCTCTAATGGTATAGAGCACCAAGAGCAATCCATCTTTTTTAGGCACTGAATATGATTCCTCCTCGCCCTCCAGATTGCTCTACGGTGCAGGTATTTCGTGTTACGTTCACCTTCCTTTAGCCACGTAATACGTGACCGCTACAGCCACATCATTTCTTCACTATATAGGAGTTCATCTAGCTGATTCATCTTATATCAGATATGGGAATGATCAGCCCCAGCTAATTGTAATGCAACTAGTTGATTCCTTAGCTCTTCTATTTCTTTCAAGACATTGCCAAAGTTGTTTCTGCTCCATTCTTTCAAATCCTTCATAACATGTTTCAATGACATTGCCACTGAACCGAGCCATCCACTCGGCTTATGCTTTACCCATGAAGTAGCTACCACGTCTGGAAGACCTCGATGCCGCTCCCACATGATTTCATACCGCGGTGCATTTCCTTTCTTTCGAAAGGCTTGAACATCCCCCAATTGGATTAGTAGGGGACAATGATCTGAACAGGGTGATGCAAGGTGCACCACCCTCGTCGCTGGAAACAGGTCCTTCCAAGCTTCATCCGCACAAGCACGATCTAGCCTGACTTGCATATTGCGATCACCCATCCTGCCCGTTATTATACATATATGGAATACCTGCAAATCCCAAGTCCACGAGCTCACAAAGTAGCAGGTAGTCCATAAAGGCTGACATTTGCGTCTCCAATCGCGGAGACCTCGAGAGATGCTCATGTTGCCATAGAGCTTCGTTATAATCTCCATAGACAAACCAAGGTTCCTGCAAAACTGCTCTGAGACGTGCTAGATGATCCCACATGACTTGCCTGTTCTCAACTCTTGGCTCGCCATAGACAAAAGTCCCTCTCCATGAGGTTCCTCCTCCAACATCACCAATACGAACATGAATATAACGACAACATGCATCAAGTACTGTCACGGATAGTGACTCATCCCAGAAAAGAGCCAAACCTCCACTTTTACCATTACTACTAACACCACGAAATCCTTTTAAACCTAACATCCACTTAAGCTTCTCCACTTTAACCACATCTTGTCTAGTCTCGCTTAAGAAGACTAGCTTGGGGTCATTGGCTTTGACAAGGGCAAACACCTCTCAAACTGTTCGGCGGTTCCCTACCCCCCGGCAGTTCCAAGCGAGGACATTCATTGCATCCGGCGGTCCTCCTCGAGGGAGGCCGCCGATATCTCTTGGTTTCCACTTTCCTTTCCCGTCTTCACTTGTTTGCTGCTTGTGCTACTTGTAGGGTAGTTCCCTTCCTTCTGATCAGCACCACTCCCATCTGTGATTGCCGATAAGGTGGAGTTTTTGTTTGGATGGCATGAGTTTACAATAGCATCATCCATATTCAATCTCTTCCTTGGGTCCTTGTCTAACTCCATCCCCATACCAGCTGGCTTCCTTGGACTAGAAGCAGTATTCGCAAGGGCAGGGTCCAATTCCTCTTACCTCGTGTTATTCTTACCTTCTGTAATATGTGGGGCTTCCTGCCTCGCACTAGGGCGAGTAGCCATGTTTGTCCTGGGTGGTTGATTCTCCATCCTACCCTGGTTAGGCCCATCTGCATAAAGCCAATCGCCATATTTCATTTTCTTCTCACCATGAATACCCAGACCGCATTCCTTAAACACATGTCCAATGAGACATCATACTGATACGTCTCCAACGTATCTATAATTTTTGATTGCTCCATGCTACTTTATCTACTGTTTTGGACTATATTGGGCTTTATTTTCCACTTTTATATTATTTTTGGGACTAACCTATTAACCGGAGGCCCAGCCCAGAATTGCTGTTTTTTGCCTATTTCAGTATTTCGAAGAAATAGAATATCAAACGGAGTCCAAACGGAATAAAACCTTCGGGAACATGATTTTCTCACCGAACGTGATCCAGGAGACTTGGACCCTACTCCAAGAAGTGCCAGAGGCGGTCACGAGGGTGGAGGGCGCCCCCCTAGGCGCGCCCCCTGCCTCATGGGCCCCCTGTTGCTCCACCGACGTACTCCTTCCTCCTATATATACCTATGTACCCTCGTCAGATCAGATACGGAGCCAAAAACCTAATTCCACCGCCGCAACCTTCTGTATCTACGAGATCCCATCTTGGGGCCTGTTTCGGAGCTCCGCCGGAGAGGGCATCCACCATGGAGGGCTTCTACATCAACACCATAGCCTCTCCGATGAAGTGTGAGTAGTTTACTTTAGACCTTCGGGTCCATAGTTATTAGCTAGATGGCTTCTTCTCTCTTTTTGGATCTCAATACAATGTTCTCCCCCTCTCTTGTGGCGATGTAATCTTCTTTTTGCGGTGTGTTTGTTGAGACCGATGAATTGTGAGTTTATGATCCAGCTTATCTATGAATAATATTTGATTCTTCACTGAATTCTTTTATGTATGATTGAGTTATCTTTGAAATTCTCTTCGAATTATCCGTTTGGTTTGGCCAACTAGATTGGTAGTTCTTGCAATGGGAGAAGTGTTTAGCTTTGGGTTCAATCTTGCGATGTCCTTACCCAGTGACAGAAAGGGTTGCAAGGCACCTATTGTATTGTTACCATCGAGGATAACAAGATGGGGTTTTTATCATATTGCATGAATTTCTCCCTCTACATCATGTCATCTTGCTTAAGGCGTTACTCTGTTTTACTTAATACTCTAGATGCATGCTGGATAGCGGTCGACGAGTGGAGTAATAGTAGTAGATGCAGAATCGTTTCGATCTACTTGTCTTGGACGTGATGCCTATATACATGATCATACCTAGATAACCTCATGATTATTCGCTTTTCTATCAATTGCTCAACAGTAATTTGTTCACCCACCGTAGAATACTTATGCTCTTGAGAGAAGCCACTAGTGAAACCTATGGCCCCCGGGTCTATTCTCATCATATCAATCTCCATTACTTTATTACTTGCTTTGTTTTTACGTTGCCTTTTACTTTTTACTTTGCATCTCTATATCAAAAATACCAAAAAAATTATTTATCATCTCTATCAGATCTCACCCTCGTAAGTAACCGTGAAGGGATTGACAACCCCTAATCGCGTTGGTTGC
This sequence comes from Triticum aestivum, assembly GCF_018294505.1. Taxonomy (NCBI): domain Eukaryota; kingdom Viridiplantae; phylum Streptophyta; class Magnoliopsida; order Poales; family Poaceae; genus Triticum; species Triticum aestivum. Next base: position 58,895,432 of record NC_057804.1, read on the forward strand.
GAGTAGCTATCGTTTTGTGTAGGTACGAGGGACTTGAGCGTGATCTCCTATTGGATTGATACCTTGGTTCTCAAAAACTGAGGGAAATACTTACGCTACTTTACTGCATCATCCTCTCCTCTTCGGGGAAATCTAACGTAGTGCTCAAGAGGTAGCAAGAAGAATTTCTGGCGCCGTTGCTGGGGAGTTTGCACAAAAGTCAACCATACCAAGTACCCATCACAATCCCTATCTCTCGCATTACATTATTTGCCTCTCGTTTTCCTCTCCCCCACTTCACCCTTGCCGTTTTATTTGCCCTCTCTTTCCCAATCTCCTCCTCTCTTTCTCTTTTGCCTTTTTTCCGTTTGTCTTTTTGTTGCTTGTGTTTTGGATTACTTGTTGCCATGGCGCAAGATAATACCAAATTGTGTGATTTCTCGAATACCAATAATAATGATTTCCTTAGTACTCCAATTGCTCCTCTTAATAATGATGAGTCTTGTGAAATCAATACCGCTTTGCTGAATCTTGTCATGAAAGATCAATTCGTCGGCCTTCCTAGTGAAGATGTCGCTACTCATCTAAACAATTTTGTTGATTTGTGTGATATGCAAAAGAAGAAAGATATGGATAACAATATTGTCAAATTGAAGTTATTTCCGTTTTCACTTAGAGATCGTGCTAAAATTTGGTTTTCGTCTTTGCCTAAAAATAGTATTGATTCTTGGAACAAGTGCAAAGATGCTTTTATCTCTAAGTATTTTCCTCCCGCTAAGATCATCACTCTTAGGAACGATATTATGAATTTTAAACAACTTGATCATGAGCATGTTGCCCAATCTTGGGAAAGAATGAAATTGATTCTTCGTAATTTCCAAACTCATGGTTTAAATTTATGGATGATCATACAAATTTTTTATGCCGGATTAAATTTTGCTTCTAGAAATCTTTTAGATTCGGCCGCGGGAGGCACATTTATGGAAATTACATTAGGAGATGCTACAAAATTGCTTGACAATATTATGGCTAATTATTCTCAATGGCATACCGAAAGATCTTCTAGTAAAAAAGTGCATGCTATAGAAGAAATCAATGTTTTGAGTGAAAAGATGGATGAACTTATGAAGATGTTTGCTACTAAAAATACTTCTCTTGATCCCAGTGATATGCCTTTATCTACTTTGATTGAGAATAATAATGAATCTATGGATGTGAATTTTGTTGAAAGGAATAGTTTTGGAAATAATGCTTATAGAGGGAATTTTAATCCTAGGCCTTATCCTAGTAATCCTTCTAATAATTATGGAAATTCCTATAACAACTCTTATGGAAATTTTAATAAGATGCCCTCTGAATTTGAGAGTAGTGTTAAAGAGTTTATGAATTCACAAAAGAATTTTAATGCTTTGCGTGAAGAGAAATTGCTTAAAGTTGATGATTTGGCTAGGAACGTTGATAGAATTTCTCTTGAAATTGATTCTTTAAAGCTTAGATCTATTCCTCCTAAGCATGATATCAATGAGTCTCTCAAAGCTATGAGAATTTCCATTGATGAGTGCAAGGAAAGAACCGCTAGGATGCGTGCTTCCAAAGATGCCTTTATTAAAGCGTGTTCTTCCAATTCCTATGAAAATCAAGATGAAGATCTAAAAGTTATTGATGTGTCCCCCATTAAATCTTTGTTTTGCAATATGAATCTTGATGAAACTGAATATGATCTTCCTTTACCTAGAAGGCATGCTAAGAATTTAGAGTTTCTAGATCTTGATGATGAAATTGATGAAAGTGGGATTGAAAGAAATAAAAATCTTGATGTTGCTAAACCCACTATTTTGGATCTCAAGGAATTTAATTATGAAAATTGCTCTTTGATTGGTTGTATTTCCTTGTTGCAATCCGTGCTAGATTCTCCTCATGCTTATAGTCAAAATAAGGCCTTTACCGAACACATTGTTGATGCCTTGATGCAATCGTACGAAGAAAAACTTGAGTTGAAAGTTTCTATCCCTAGAAAACTCTATGATGAGTGGGAACCCACTATCAAAATTAAAACTAAAGATTATGAGTTTCATGCTTTGTGTGATTTGGGTGCTAGTGTCTCCACTATTCCCAAAACTTTGTGCGATTGGCTTGATTTCCGTGACTTTGAAGATTGCTCTCTAAACTTGCATCTTGCGGATTCCACTATTAAAAAGCCTATGGGAATAATTAATGATGTTTTTATTGTTGAAAATAGGAATTATGTGCCCATAGATTTTATTGTTCTTGATATAGATTGCAATCCTTCATGTCCTATTATTCTTGGTAGACCTTTTCTTAGAACGATTGGTGCGATCATTGATATGAAGGAAGGGAATATTAGATTCCAATTTCCCTTGAGAAAGGGTATGGAACACTTCCCTAGAAAGAAAATAAAATTACCATATGAATCTATCATGAGAGCCACTTATGGATTGCCTACCAAAGATGGCAAAACCTAGATCTATTCTCGCTTTTATGCCTAGCTAAGGGCGTTAAACGATAGCACTTGTTGGGAGGCAACCCAATTTTATTTTGTGTTTTTTTGTTTTTGCTTCTGTTTAGGAATAAATAATCCATCTACTTTATGTCTAGATGTGGTTTTATGTTTTAATTAGTGTTTGTGCCAAGTAGAACCTATAGGATAAGCTATGATGATAGTTGATCTGATTCTACTGAAAAACAGAAACTTTGCACTCACGAGAAAAAAGTCAATAAACCACACAAACGTGCTTTTGCATTGATTCTTTTTGCTTATGATCAATAAACAAATTGTACAGAATTTTTAGAGTTCCAGAAGTTTGCGTTAGTTACAGATTGCTACAGACTGTTCTGTTTTTGACAGATTCTGTTTTTCATGTGTTGTTTGCTTATTTCAACGCATCTATGGCTAATAAATTTTTTTATAAACCATAAGGAAGTTGGAATACAGTAGGTTTAACACCAATATAAATAAAGAATGATTTCATTACAGTACCTTAAAGTAGTCTTTTGTTTTCTTTCACTAACGGAGCTCATGAGATTTCTATTGAGTTTTGTGTTGTGAAGTTTTCAAGTTTTGGGTGAATTCTTTTGATGGATTATGGAACAAAGAGTGGTAAGAGCCTAAGCTTGGGGATTCCCATGGCACCCCCAAGATAATCCAAGGACACCAAAAAGTCAAAGCTTGGGGATGCCCTGGAAGGCATCCCCTCTTTCGTCTACTTACATCGGTAATTTACTTGGAGCTATATTTTTATTCACCACATGTCATGTGTTTTGCTTGGAGCGTCGTGTAATATTTGCGTCTTTGCTTGTTAGTTTACCACGATCATCCTTGCTGTACACACCTTTTGAGAAAGCCATACATGATTTAGAATTTGCTAGAATACTCTATGTGCTTCACTTATATCTTTTGAGCTTGATAGTTTTGCTCATAGTGCTTCACTTATATCTTTTGAGCGTAACAATTTTTGCTCTAGTGCTTCACTTATATCTTTTAGAGCATGGTGGTGGATTTGTTTTAAAGAAACTATTGATCTCTCATGCTTCACTTAGATTATTTTGAGAGTTGTTAATAGCATGGTAATTTGCTTAATGTTAATATACTTGGTATTCAAGATATGTGAAACTTTCTTTTGAGTGCGTTGAATACTAAGATAAGTTTGATGCTTGATAATTGTTTTGAGATATGGAGGTAATAATATCAAAGCAATGCTAGTTGGGGTGATTATGAATTTAAAGAATGCTTGTGTTGAAGTTTGTGATTCCCGTAGCATGCACGTATGGTGAACCGCTTTGTGATGAAGTCGGAGCATAATTTTATTTATTGATTGTCTTCCTTATGAGTGGCTGTCGGGGACGAGTGATGGTATTTTCCTACCAATCTACCCCCCTAGGAGTATGCATTTAATGCTTTGGTTTTTGATGACTTCTAAATTTTTGCAACAAGTGCATGAGTTCTTTTGATTAATGTTGAGTCCATGGATTATACGCACTCTCACCCTTCCACCATTGCTAGCCTCTCTAATACCGCGCACTTTTCGCCGGTATCATACACCCACCATATACCTTCCTCAAAACAGCCACCATACCTACCTATCATGGCATTTCCATAGCCATTCCGAGATATATTGCCATGAAACATTCCATTGTTCCGTTCATATGACACACATTACTTTTGTCATATTGCTTTTTGCATGAACATGTAGTTGACATTGTATTTGTGGCAAGGCCACCTTCATAATTTCCATACATGTCGCTCTTGATTCATTGCATATCCCGGTACACCGCCGGAGGCATTCATATAGAGTCATATCTTGTTCTAAGTATTGAGTTGTAATTGTTGAGTTGTAAGAAAAATAAAAGTGTTATGATCATCATTATTAGAGCATTGTCCTAGTGAGGAAAGGATGATGGAGACTATGATTCCCCCATAAGTCGGGATGAGACTCCGGACTTTATGAAAAAAAAGAGGCCAAAGAAGCCCAAGTAAAAAAGAGGCCAAAGAAGCCCACCAAAATAAAAAAAATGAGAGAAAAAGAGAGAAGGGACAATGCTACTATCCTTTTTCCACACTTGTGCTTCAAAGTATCACCATTATCTTCATGATAGAGAGTCTCATATGTTGTCACTTTCATATACTAGTGGGAATTTTTCATTATAGAACTTGGCTTGTATATTCCAATGATGGGCTTCCTGAAAAGTGCCCCAGGTCTTCGTGAGCAAGCAAGTTGGATGCACACCCACTTAGTTTCTTTTGTTGAGATTTCATATACTTATAGCTCTAGTGCATCTGTTGCATGGCAATCCCTACTCACTCACATTGATATCTATTAATGGGCATCTCCATAGCACGTTGATACGCCTAGTTGATGTGAGACTATCTTCTCCTTTTTGTCTTCTCCACAACCACCATTCTATTCCACCTATAGTGCTATGTCCATGGCTCATGCTCATGTATTGCGTGAAAGTTGAAAAAGTTTGAGATTATTAAAGTATGAAACAATTGCTTGGCTCGTCGTCGGGGTTGTGCATGATTAAATACTTTGTGTGATGAAGATAGAGCTTAGCCAGACTATATGATTTTGTAGGGATAACTTTCTTTGGCCATGCCATTTTGAGAAGACATGATTGCTTTAATTTGTATGCTTGAAGTATTATTACTTTTATGTTAATATGAACTTTTTTCTTGAATCTTTCGGATCTGAATATTCATATCACAATTAAGAAGATTCACATTGAAATTATGCCAAAGTATCACTCCGCATAAAAAATTCTTTTTTATCATTTACCTACTCGAGGATGAGCAGGAATTAAGCTTGGGGATGCTTGATACGTCTCCAACGTATCTATAATTTTTGATTGCTCCATGCTACTTTATCTACTGTTTTGGACTATATTGGGCTTTATTTTCCACTTTTATATTATTTTTGGGACTAACCTATTAACCGGAGGCCCAGCCCAGAATTGTTGTTTTTTTGCCTATTTCAGTATTTCAAAGAAACAGAATATCAAACGGAGTCCAAACGGAATAAAACCTTCGGGAACGTGATTTTCTCACCGAACGTGATCCAGGAGAATTGGACCCTACTCCAAGAAGTGCCAGAGGCGGTCATGAGGGTGGAGGGCACGCCCCCTGCCTCATGGGCCCCTTGTTGCTGCATCGACGTACTCCTTCCTCCTATATATACCTACATACCCCCCACAGATCAGATACGGAGCCAAAAACCTAATTCCACCGCCGCAACCTTCTGTATCCACGAGATCCCATCTTGGGGCCTATTTCGGAGCTCCGCCAGAGAGGGCATCCACCACGGAGGGCTTCTACATCAACACCATAGCCTCTCCGATGAAGTGTGAGTAGTTTACTTCAGACCTTCGGGTCCATAGTTATTAGCTAGATGGCTTCTTCTCTCTTTTTGGATCTCAATACAATGTTCTCCCCCTCTCTTGTGGAGATCTATTCGATGTAATCTTCTTTTTGCGGTGTGTTTGTTGAGACCGATGAATTGTGAGTTTATGAACCAGCTTATCTATGAATAATATTTGATTCTTCTCTGAATTCTTTTATGTATGATTGAGTTATCTTTGCAAGTCTCTTCGAATTATCCGTTTGGTTTGGCCAACTAGATTGGTAGTTCTTGCAATGGGAGAAGTGTTTAGCTTTGGGTTCAATCTTGCGGTGTCCTTACCCAGTGACAGAAAGGGTTGCAAGGCACGTATTGTATTGTTGCCATCGAGGATAACAAGATGGGTTTTTTATCATATTGCATGAATTTATCCCTCTACATCATGTCATCTTGCTTAAGGCATTACTCTGTTTTACTTAATACTCTAGATGCATGCTGGATAGCGGGCAATGAGTGGAGTAATGTAGTAGATGCAGAATCGTTTCGATCTACTTGTCTTGGACGTGATGCCTATATACATGATCATACCTAGATAACCTCATGATTATTCGCTTTTCTATCAATTTCTCAACAGTAATTTGTTCACCCACCGTAGAATACTTACGCTCTTGAGAGAAGCCACTAGTGAAACCTATGGCCCCCGGGTCTATTCTCATCATATCAATCTCCATTACTTTATTACTTGCTTTGTTTTTACTTTGCCTTTTACTTTTTTACTTTGCATCGATATATCAAAAATACCAAAAATATTATTTAACATCTCTATCAGATCTCACCCTCGTAAGTAACCGTGAAGGGATTGACAACCCCTAATCGCGTTGGTTGCGAGTAGCTATCGTTTTGTGTAGGTACGAGGGACTTGAGCGTGATCTCCTACTGGATTGATACCTTGGTTCTCAAAAACCGAGGGAAATACTTACGCTACTTTACTGCATCATCCTCTCCTCTTCGGGGAAATCTAACGCAGTGCTCAAGAGGTAGCACATACCTTGCAGAATCTTGCTAGCTTCTCATATCTCACAAGGTAAACTTGTTGTTCCTTTGCACGAACTATACTCACAAATTTTGTGAGAGTATGTTGAATATCATGCTTCACTTGCACCCTGACATAGTCCCCACGGGTGTTCCCATTTAAACGCATATCCAAAATTTCACCAGCATCTTTCAGAAGTTTTTCCACTACCTTCTGCTTGCAATATGCTTCTGGCAGCTTATGGATCTAAAGCCAAATCGACATATGAACAACTTTGATCTCATCTGTTTTACTAAACCCATCGTATGGACACATAAAGACATCCATGTTACGAAACAACCAAGGCCCCTGCACCATCATGCACTCCCAATCCCCCAGGCAAGACGCTTGGACGACAAACTGATTTGGACCAACTGCTTTGAACCTTACACTGTGCGTTGGGTTCCAAGCCGGTCGCATGTCCTTGTAGAACGCTGATTGAATGAAGTTTTTCTCCATGTGAACCCTAGCTAGGGCAAGCCATCTGACACTTTCATTGATCTTTGGATCATCCACATCAATCTCGACATCATCGTAGTCCTCATCGTTGAGGTTTAACTGGTTGAAGAAATCACCAAAATCAGGGTTCCCGGCCACCGCGCCATCGCCGCTCGCGACGGAGTGTCCGAGGGAGACGACATCCCGTCCGAGGAAGGGAGAGCGGTCCGTGAGGACGCCCTGAATCCTAGCCCGCCGACGTTTGAAGAACGAACTCTGAGGCGATCGCGATTGCCTAGGAGGAGGTAAACCCTAGCCGAGTGCGTATGGGAGGTCCCTTGTACTATCTTCTTTTTCTGCGTCTTTTGCCATCGCTTCATTAGGCGCATGCTAAAAAATGCCACTATACACCCTTATTGTCATCTCACATCTCGTTTGCCATGTTACAATGATCAAAATACCTGTAGACCAACATGTCAGTTCTCCATCTACCTCAGTACAATAAAATGTGGGTCCCACTTGATCCCAAGAGCGTTCTTATTTTCCTCTAAAATTATTTGCTAGCTTACTCCTGATAAGTGGGGTCCACACTTATTATTATAAGATAAAGAGATCTGACATCTGGGTATATGAGTATGTTCGTCATATAACATGGTCAACTAGTTTGACTTGACAATAATGATGTCTAATGATATTTTTGAGCAAACATCTAATGGAACGATGTTATTTTTTAGATATCTAATGGCATTTTTAAACAAGCATCTCACGAAACAATGGGATTTTTGAGCAATTATAACTTCTAATGGCAAAACTGAGTAGTCAGACACAACTAGTGGCGTAAATGATAAAAACCCTAATTTTAATAGAACTTTTGTAATAAAGTTAGGGAGATGCTACGCGTCGGCCGGTGGATCTTTTCAAAAGATCCATCGCCTTGCGAGCCATCAGATGCGAGACAATCTAGGACCGTGTGCCGTCCTTTACTTTTGCAACAAAAGCCTTATTGTGGAACCTTTTGTAACATAAATCATGTTGCAGAAATATTTGCAACAAAGGTTGTGTTGCAGAATTTTCTTGCAGCAAAGATCATGTTGCAGAAATGTTTGCCAATTTTCTTTGTAGTAGAAATCATGTTGCAGAAACATTTGCAATGAAGGTTGTGTTGCAGATTTTTTTGCAGAAGAGATCATGTTGCAGAAATATTTATATTTTTTTCTGCAATAGAGGCCTTGTTGCGAAAAATTTATGCAACAGAGATAATGTTGCAGGAACTGTACTGCGGCGACACCAGCGTTTGCAACTAAGCTCGAGGAGGCGACAACCATGGATGACGTGCTCCTCTGGAACACCGCGACGTGGAACGATGGGAGACGGCGGACGAGGTTCCAACAGCGGTGTGCCTTCGGAGGCGGGCGGCGGCGGAGCGGTGTAGTCCGTGAGAGGCGGCGCTGATTAAATTGGTGAGAGAGAGAGTATGAATGAGGAAGGAAATGAGGAGGGACACGGATGGCCGAGCACTTGCTCGCTGGCGCCAGGGCCTCACACTACTAGGAAAAGGCATACTAGTGGCGCACCAGTTTTGCCTACTAATAGCGCACTACCTGTAGTGCGCCATTAGTATGTGGCGCACCATATAGGAGTGCGGCATTAGTAACAATTTTTTTTCAATTTTTTTTTTAATTTTTTTTCATTTTTTTCATTTTTTTCTTAATCTCGGGTCACTCTGGCTAGCACGCTTAACTTCTGAGTTGTATCCAACCCCAGCACCAGCTCACTTCACAGGCACTTGTTAACATATCTAGCATATCAATCCTATTAAACCTTGTTGATGTTTAGGACTTTGTTCATGTTCATGAGTGTGATGAAATTTTGAAAAATTATTTCAAACTTCCATTCATATTATGTATCATATTTTGAAAAAAAATCCCGAAAAAAATTTGAAACTATTTTTTTTCTGTTACTAGTGGCGCACCTAGCAAACGGTGCGCCACTAGTAAGTTTGATTTTTTTGCCTCCAAATCTTAAAAGCCCCGTAACTTTTTTTGTTAGGTTTTTGAGGATTTTGAAAATGTTTAACGGGGTTCCCCCCGTTAAATTTGGATGTAACTTTTTAAGTAGATGATTTTTCATATAAAAAACTTTTTAATCCGAGTTCGTATGCAAAAGTTATGCCCATTTTACAAATTCCAGAGAGATTTTACAAATAAAGTCGAAATTCATATTTGTAAATTTTCCCAACCACTAGACCACATATCACATGGGAAACTTCTTTTTTTGACATTTTCATCATTTTATTTTATTTTTTAAAATTAAAAAGGCGGTCCAGGGGGGTGCATTCGGGGGAATTTTTGGGCCAAGTTAGTAATGGCACACCATGGGAGTGGAACTAGTAATGGCGCACCACTCCCACGGTGCGCCATTACTAGTTTTGAAAATAAATAAAATAAAAATAAAAAAATGAAAAAAATGAAAAAAAATTGATTGTTTTTTTACTAGTGGCGCACCGTGGATGTGGTGCGCCATTACTAGTTTAACTAGTAATGGCGCACTATCCCCTGGTGCGCCATTTCTAGTTTTGAAAAAAAAATTGAAAAAAAATTGAATCTTTTTTACTAATGGCGCACCATGGATGTGGTGCGCCATTACTAGTTTAACTAGTAATGACGCACTTCTCCTCATGCGCCATTACTAGTTTTGAAAAAAATAAAAAAAACTTTGTTACTAATGGCGCACCATGGGTGTGGTGCGCCATTAGTATTTGGACACTGATGGCGCACCAACACATGATGCATCATTAGTATATAGTAGTGGCGCACCACATGTCTGGTGCACTATTAGTGTCCATTTCATTTATAGCCCTTTTTCTAGTAATATCGGCTGGCATGATTCAGTTGGTTGCGGCTATGCAAGACGCAATAGGGAATGTGTTGCTGGATAAATAAATCATGGAGGTCATTGCTTGGGATTGGGAGGATAAGATAAGCGAAATTGCTTCATGGACGACAGTTAGCGCACGACCTCCGAACGATACTAACTCCCCAACTGTGCTCCTGCATGCACGCTTGCTTTTCACGCTGCCACGTAAGGATCGTTCAGTCATCGGCCGCACGTTTGTCGTGTGTATAGCAGCGCTGTAAGATAAGCATCAGCGTGTGTATAACATGAGGAGGTTTCCAAATGTGGCCTGCGTGTGGTCCATGGGACGCGCGACACGCATGCAAGGTGGCGGACGTGTTGCTGTTTTTGGCCGGCGGATTCACAGCTTTTCTCATAAAGTTATACTAAAGGTGAGACAAATAATATGGATTGGAGAAAGTAACAAAGTTTACCAAGTACAAATCACATCAAACATAATAAAGACTTAGGGTTTTCCCGCAAAAAAAATTAGGGTTCCTCCACCTCCCGCCGCCGCCGCCGTCGGTCCACCTCGTCTACGGTGGCCTTAGGGCCATGGGGACGCGATGTATCCCGACCCTTGTCGACGGGAGGGATCCATTTTTAGATGTTTTTATAAGTTTTGTTAGGACTTGTGTCTTGCTCAGGAAGTCGAGACGGTGGCGGCTCCATGAAGATGGAATAAAGGTCTCTCCGCCTAGCCCCGTCCTGGTTGTCTGTCTAGCATCGTCGGTGGGCGTGTGGATGTCTGTCTCCGGTGGATCTGTCTTTGATGAATTTGATCGGATATGGTCATTGTTCATCTACGTTCATGGGTCTTCAGGTTGGTTCCTTCTGGTCCAAGCTACTTTTCATCAACGACAGTTGTTGTTTTCATGCGATGGTCCTATGAGGCCTTAGCATGACGGCCTCCCGTTTGTCTACTACAACAAGTTTGGACCGGCTCCAGCAAGGCAGGGGCAATAACGGCGGCACGTCTTCGGCTCACTTCAGTGCTTGTAGTCGTCGCTGGATGGTCTATGGATCTGAATGTAATTTTTATCTTTTTTTGTGTTCGTTGTACTGTCATGATTGAAGATGAATAGATTGGAAGGTTCACGCAAAAAAAACTACATTAAAATTTCGATACTGTTGAATGACCACTACTGCCACCAGAACAAGCCGCTGACACATCGTTGTCATCCCTCCCCGACCAGAACCGGCTTGAGCTTCTATATGACAGCAAGAAAGTCTTCGTGCACGTGTCTCTAAGGGCAACACTTTAGAGCCACAGTCATCATTGCCAAACCCTTAAATAGATCTCAAGCACCTGACACCGAATCTCGTCACATGACGAGAAAATCTAACCTGGCCGTCCTAATGAGGCGTCACGAATCTGATGCCCTCTGAGATCCCATTTGGATAGCAAAATATTCTCGTGCCTTTATGCTACTTGTGAGTTACCTTGAGATGTTTCCCGAAAAGGAAGGGTGAAGCAATATAGTAGCAATAAGTATTTCCCTTGGTGAGAACCAAAGTTATCGAACCAGTAGGAGAATCACTCAAAACCTAGTGAACATCACCTGCACACACACTTAAAAAGTTCTGTAGCATTTGGACTCCGTTTGGTACTGATTTTCTGGAAAATAAAAAATAAGCAGAAAACAACAACTGACACTAGGCACTATGTTAATAGGTTAGTTCCCAAAATAATATAAAATTGCATATTAAAGCATATAAAGTATTCAGGATTGATAATATAATAGCATGAAACAATAAAATATTATAGATACGTTGGAGACGTATCACTTCCCCCCCAAGGAGTGGCCTTAAGTTATCGAACCCGTGAGAGCACGTGCACTACAACAAAGGTTGATAAGTTCTTGCTAAAGAATGCAATTTAATTTTCTATATTGAATCTTTAACGACATTAAGGGTGTAAACGCTGATATTAAAAACATGCATGGGTATGTGGTCTTACACTTACAACCTTTTCTGCTTGGATTGATCTTAGTGGTATTAAACCGTGCACTAAAAGACAACCGCTATGATGTGCTTGTGACGCGATGATTGTGAACCATGTGTAAAAAGTACGTCTTAACCGGTGCTCGACCTACAACAAGAGTCAGTTGTCTAACCAATGGCCCTTACTACCGTGTCGGGTTACCTCGGTTATTAAGACTAAACATTCAGACAAAAGCATTGGGCGTTTCATAACTACACCTCATTCATCTCAAGAAATATTATTCCGCTAGCATACTAACACCTTCTCTTACTACTGTTCGGCACAGTGTTCCATGATCTCCTCGCTCCTTACCTCCTCCTAGATCAATCTACAGGATCCTGGGTACCTGCAGGGTCTTAGATTGAAAAGAAGATAAGAGATAATTTTGTTGCAACCGGACATATTATCAAACACATGAATTCATTCCAACGATCCGCTGCACAAACGCATCAGCTTGCAAGGCCTTGCCTCAACCCATTGCCTTATTAAATTACTTACACATGGCAATTGGATCGCAAGATGAACTCATTTAAGATGACATGAACATGAATGATTGGTTGATAATATGTCTTACAATAACTGTCGGATGCGATACATCGTATGACAAACTTGGAGAGGGATTGTTGCGGTGATGATGGTGATGGTGTTGGCTATGGAGATGACATGTGAAATGGCGGGGGCTAGGGTTGGAAGATGGTTCTATTTATCATTTTGCTAATAGTGTTCTCCATGTTTAAAAAGCGTCGACCTCTTTATAGAAGTTGGTCAGGTGGACCTCTTGAAGTAGACGACACATAGTACAAGCGCATGCGCTCGTACCTACCATCGTCTTGCGCTCCATTGGACTTGCCTCTTCCACCAAACTTTGTAATTCCTATTGTGTGGTTATTTCCTTCCATATTTAAGCCTTTTTCATGTAGAAACACATTAAACAAATGATTTTTTCGATCTCTCTCATTCATTAGTCATTAGTGGAAATATTAGAGTGATTTTCTCAAATTTTTTGAGATTACCCAGTTTAAACAATGGTGTGATGAGCGCAAAAATATCACTCATCAACCTCCCCAAGATTAAACCTTGATCGCCCATGAGCAACAAATAAGATCTCAACCTTAAGGAACTCAGTTGTCTAAATCAAAATAATGATAAAGTTTTGGTTCCCTTATGGTCGGTATGTCTAGATAGCCCTCCACTTTCTTCGCCTATAAACTCAGTATAGTTGTAGCAGTGGCTTAGTTATTATGCAAGCGTTAGTGAAACAAAGATAATTATCACAAAGTTCTTGCTAGTTTAGACAAAATAATAAAGTAACATATAATTATATTTCCTCTAGTTAACACTTGCTTGGGGGAACACTTTGGGAGACCTTTTCTTTCATTTGCAATGAAAACATATATTATGGGAGTGAAAGGCATGCAAAAGACAACGGGATACTAGAGTAACCCACTAGCTATTGGGATACACTAGGTGCATCGACTGCAATATAAAATGTTTCCTGCATGTAGAACAATTAGGAACATAATAAGGGAGATGGATCATGAGATCAATACCACTAGACGTGGAGTGTCATGTGGCAACAGAAGAGTTGGGGCAGCGCATCACGAGTCATTCCTCCTCCTCCTCCTCGATCTCCCTCGAATAGCAGGTCGTCGGACCCCCCATATAGGTTCACCAGAACAGTACAAGTGATCCGCATGTAGAAGGAACATCGTGTGGCGGTCTGCTAGGTTTGATCGCACAGTCAGCGGTGAGTGGAGGTGGTTGATACATCTCCAACATATCTACAATTTTTTTATTGTTCCGTGCTATTATATTATCTGTTTTGGATGTTTTATATGCATTAATATGCTATTTTATATTATTTTTGGGACTAGCCTATTAGCCTAGAGCCCAGTGCCAGTTCCTGTTTTCCCCTTGTTTTTGAGTTTGGCAGAGAAGGAATACCAAACGGAGTCCAAACGGAATAAAACCTTCACGATGATTTTTCTTGGACCAGAAGACAACCAGGAGACTTGGAGATGAAGTCGGTGGAGCCACTGAAAGAAATATGCCTTAGAGGCAATAATAAAATTGTTGTTTATATTTCCTTATATCATGATAAATGTTTATTATTCATGCTAGAATTGTATTAACCGGAAACATAGTACATGTGTGAATACATAGACAAACAGAGTGTCACTAGTATGCCTCTACTTGACTACCTCATTGAATCAAACATGGTTAAGTTTCCTAGCCATTGACATGAGTTGTCATTTGATTAACGGGATCACATCATTAGAGAATGATGTGATTGACTTGACCCATTCCGTTAGCTTAGCATTTGATCGTTTAGTATATTGCTATTGCTTTCTTCATGACTTATACATGTTCCTATGACTATGAGATTATGCAACTCCCGAATACCGGAGGAACACTTTGTGTGCTACCAAACGTCACAACATAACTGGGTGATTATAAAGGTGCTCTATAGGTGTCTCCGATGGTACTTGTTGAGTTGGCATAGATCAAGATTAGGATTTGTCACTCCGATTGTCGGAGAGGTATCTCTGGGCCCTCTCAGTAATGCACATCACTATAAGCCTTGCAAGCAATGTGACTAATGAGTTAGTTGCGGGATGACGCATTACGGAACGTGTAAAGAGACTTGCCGGTAATGAGATTGAACTAGGTTTTGAGATACCGACGATCGAATCTCGGGCAAGTAGCATACTGATGACAAAGCGAACAACGTATGTTGTTATGCAGTTTGATCGATAAAGATCTTCGTAGAATATGTGGGAGCCAATATGAGCATCCAGGTTCCGCTATTGGTTATTGACCGGAGACGTGTCTCGGTCATGTCTACATAGTTCTCAAACCCGTAGGGTCCGCACGCTTAACGTTCGGTGACGATCGGTAATATGAGTTTATGTGTTTTGATGTACCGAAGGTAGTTCGGAGTCCCGGATGTGATCACGGACATGACGAGGAGTCTCTAAATGGTCGAGACATAAAGATTGATATATTGGACGACTATATTCGGACATCGGAAGTGTTCCGAAGAAGTTTCGGATATAACCGGAGTACCGGGGGTTACCAGACCCCTCCCCCCGGGAAGCTATTGGGCCTCATGGGCCTTAGTGGAGAAGAGAGAGGGCAGCCAGGAGGTGGCACGCATCCCCCCTTACTCCAGTCCGAATTGGACAAGGGGAAGGGGCGGCGGCCCCCCTCTCCTTCCTTCTCTCCACCTCCTCCTTCCCCCTCTTCTCCTTCTTGGAATAGGAAAGGGGGGGGGGCAAACCTACTTGGAGTAGGATTGCCCCCCTTTGGGCGCGCCTCCTCCTTGACCGACCCTCTCCTCCTCCCCTCCTTTATATACGGGGGAGGGGGGCACCCTAGGAGACACACAAGTTGATCACTGATCTTTTAGCCGTGTGCGGTGCCCCCCCTCCACCATAATACACCTTGATCATATCGTAGCGGTGCTTAGGCGAAGCCCTGCGTCGGTAGCATCATCATCACCGTAATCACACCGGCGTGCTGACGAAACTCTCCCTCTGCCTCAACTGGATCAAGAGTACGAGGGACGTTGTCGAGCTGAACGTGTGTTGAACACGGGGGTGCCGTACGTTCGGTGCTAGGATCGGTCGGATTATGAAGACGTACGACTACATCAACCGCGTTGATATAACGCTTC
This sequence comes from Triticum aestivum, assembly GCF_018294505.1. Taxonomy (NCBI): domain Eukaryota; kingdom Viridiplantae; phylum Streptophyta; class Magnoliopsida; order Poales; family Poaceae; genus Triticum; species Triticum aestivum. Next base: position 58,911,328 of record NC_057804.1, read on the forward strand.
CGCCTTCGGTCTACGAGGGTACGTGGACGACACTCTTCCCTCTTGTTGCTATGCATCACCATGATCTTGCATGTGCGTAGGATTTTTTTTGAAATTACTACGTTACCCAACAATGGCATCCGAGCCAGGTTTATGCATACATGTTATATGCACGAGTAGAACACAAGGTAGTTGTGGGTGATACAAGTCATACTGCTTACCAGCATGTCATACTTTGATTCCGCGGTATTGTTGGATGAAGCAGCTCGGACCGACATTATGCGTACGCTTATGCGAGACTGGTTCTACCGACGTGCTTCGCACACAGGTGGCTGGCGGGTGTCAGTTTCTCCAACTTTAGCTGAATTGAGTGTGGCTATGCCTGGTCCTTGTGAAGGTCAAAACAACACATACTTGACGAAATATCATTGTGGTTTTGATGCGTAGGTAAGAACGATTCTTGCTCAGCCCGTAGCAGCCACGTAAAACTTGCAACAACAAAGTAGAGGACGTCTAACTTGTTTTTGCAGGGCATGATATGATGTGATATGGTCAAGATATGATGCTAAATTTTATTATATGAGATGATCATGTTTTGTAATGAAGTTATCGGCAACTCGCAGGAGCCATATGGTTGTCACTTTATTGTATGAAATGCAATCGCCATGTAATTGCTTTACTTTATCACTAACTGGTAGCGATAGTCGTAAAAGCAATAGTTGGCGAGACGACAACGATGCTACAATGGAGATCAAGGTGTCGCGTGATACATCTCCGCCGTATCTATAATTTTTGATTGTTCCATGCCAATATTATTCAACTTTCATATACTTTTGGCAACTTTTTATACTATTTTTGGGACTAACATATTGATCCAGTCCCCAGTGCCAGTTCCTATCTGTTGCATGTTTTTTGTTTCGCAGAAACCCAATATCAAACGGAGTCCAAACGGGATAAAAACGGGCGGAGATTTTTTTTGGAATATTTATGATTTTTGGGAGGTGAAATCAACGCGAAACGGTGTCCGGGGTGGTCACGAGGTAGTGGGGCGTGCCCTACCCCCCCCCCCCAGGCGCGCCCCTGACCCACGTGGTCCACCCGTAAGGCGGTTGGCGCTCTTCTTTTGGCGCAAGAAAGATAATTTTATGAGAAAGATCTGTCCGAAAGATTCACCCCAATCGGAGTTACGGATCTCCGGATATTTAAGAAACGGTGAAGGGGTAGAATCAGGAAACGCAGAAACGGAGAGAAACAGAGAGATAGATCCAATCTCGGAGGGGATCTCGCCCCTCCCAAGCCATGGGAGCCAAGGAACAGAGGGAAAACCCTTCTCCCATCTAGGGAGGAGGTCAAGGAAGAAGAAGAAGAAGGGGCCCCCTCTCCCCCTTGCTTCCGGTGGCGCCGGAGCGCTGCCGGGGGCGATTATCATCACCGCGATCTTCACCAACACTGCCGCCATCTTCACCAACATCTCCACCAACTCTTCCTCCCTCTGTGTAGCGGTGTAACCTCTCTCTTAACTGCTGTAATCTTTACTTAAACATGGTGCTCAACGCTATATATTATTCCCCAATGATGTATGGCTATCTTATGATGTTTGAGTAGATCCGTTTTGTCCTATGGCTATTTGATGATCATGATTGATTTGAGTTGTATGTTTTATTATTGGTGCTGTCCTATGGTGCTCTCCATGTCGCACAAGCGTGAGGGATCCCCGCTATAGGGTGTTGTAATATGCTTATGATTTGCTTATGGTGGGTGGCGTGAGTGACAGAAGCACAGACCCAAGTAAGTAGGTTGTTTGCGTATGGGATAAAGAGGACTTGATGCTTTAATGCTATGGTTGGGTTTTACCTTAATGAATCTTTAGTAGTCGCGGATGCTTGCTAGAGTTCAAATCATAAGTGCATATGATCCAAGTAGAGAAAGTATGTTAGCTTATGCCTCTCCCTCAAATAAAATTGCAATAATGATTACCGGTCTAGTTATCGATTGCCTAGGGACAAATAACTTTCTCGTGACAACAAGCTCTTTACTTCTACTAATTTAGTTGTATCTTTATTTAAACAACCCCTAGATTTTATTTACTCGCTCTTTATTATCTTGCAAACCTTTCCTATCACACCTACAAAGTAATTCTAGTTTCATACTTGTTTTCGGTAAAGCGAACGTCAAGTGTGCGTAGAGTTGTATCAGTGATCGATAGAGAATATTTGTTCTACCTTTAGCTCCTCGTTGGGTTTGACACTCTTACTTATCGAAAACTGTTGCGATCCCCTATACTTGTGGGTTATCAAGACCTTTTTCTTGCGCCGTTGCCGGGGAGTCATAGCGTGGGGTGAATATTCTCGTGCGTGCTTGTTTGCTTTATCACTAAATAATATTTATTTGTTGTTCTTAGTTGTTTTCTATCTTTAGTTATGGGTAGGAAACGTAAAATACCAAAAAAATAGTTGTACCTACTGCACCAATGGTTGAAGAACCACTCAAAATCTATCACACTTTTGAAGCTTATTACTTGGATCATCTTCGATGTCTATGTGCTCGTGCTGAAACCCCAACTAGTTTAGTTGAGGTCAAATCTCTAGATGAGCATGCTTGTTATGTGCGACACCGTATATCTGAAAAAGGATAACTATTATGGGGTCAAATTCAACGTTTACAATGCTATGCTTGGAATTTATGTTGGGAATATGATTTTACTTGTTGTTCTGAAAACCCTAAAAAACACCTTCCCTACCAATGTGAGTTTATTGATAATGGGATCTTATCTTCGTTGCTAAGGGTGTTTATAGTTACTATGATGTTCAACAAATTGAAGAATTTGTTGCTTTCAAGGGTGCTTTTGAAATTTCTACTTTGATTGAAAAGTATGATACTACTCTTTACAAATCTGAAAATTATGCCATACTTGAATATTGCTATGAGAATTATGCTTCTAATTCCTATGTTAAACAATTTATTGAGGAAGTCTCCGCTGTCCAAGAAGAGACTAATATTTTGCAGGAAGCTATGGAAGAAGAAATTGATGAAACTGTGAGCTCATTGGATGAAAAAGATGATGAGGAGAGCGAAGAACAAAAGGAGGAAGAGTGGATTAGCTACCCGTACCCACCTTCTAATGAGAGTAACCCTCCAACTCATACATTATTTAATTCCCCTTCGTGCTTACCGAAGGATGATTGCTATGATGATTGCTATGATCCCTTGAATTTATTTGAAATATCCCTTTTTGATGATGCTTGCTATGCTTGTGGCCAAGATGCCAATATGAATTATGCTTATGGAGATGAACTTGCTATAGTTCCTTATGTTAAACATGAAATTGTTGCTATTGCACCCATGCATGATAGTCCTATTATCTTTTTGAATTCTCCCAACTACACTATATCGGAGAAGTTTGTGCTTATTAAGGATTATATTGATGGGTTGCCTTTTACCATTGCACATGATGATTTTGATGAATATAATATGCATGTGCTTGCTGCTCCTACTTGCAATTATTATGAGAGAGGAACTATATCTCCACCTCTCTATGTTTCCAATACGATAGAATTGCAAGAAATTGTTTATACTATGCATTGGCCTTTACTTTGTGTGCATGAATTGTTCTTTTATGACATGCCAATGCATAGGAAGAGAGTTAGACTTCTTTGTTGCATGATATATGTTACTTTGTGCTCACTACTAAATTACAAATCATTGTTAATTAAAATTGGCTTTGATATACCTTGGGATCCGGGTGGATTCACTACTTGAGCACTATATGCCTAGCTTAATGGCTTTAAAGAAAGCGCTGCCAGGGAGACAACCCGGAAGTTTTAGAGAGTCATTTATTTCTGTTTAGTGCTTTTATATAGTTTAAAAACACAAAAATAAAGAGGGGAACCAAAAAACTTTTCAAAAAAGGAAAGTGAAAGTGAGAAAGACAAGCATTGTTGAAGTGGAAGAGCTCCTTGAACTTTGTTCATGCTCACGGAAACTTTGTGAATCTTGATTACACAAACTTTTCATCAAAAATAATTATCCCCTTGTACAATTCCATTGTATTATAAAAATAATGTGCCAAGGTTTGCCTTTAGGATTGTTTACGATGCTTGTTGGTTTGTACGGTGCTGGACAGAAACTTTGGCTGTAGTGCACGATTTTACATTTTTAACTGGAACGTCAATTGGTTCTGATTCCTTTTGCACTATATTTCTATACAACTTGTTTATTTTTCCTAAGTTTGGTAGAATTTTTGGGGTACCAGAACTATGATGGATGTTCAGATTGCTACAGACTGTTCTGTTTTTGACAGATTCTGTTTTTGATGCATAGTTTGCTTGTTTTGATGAATCTATCAATTTATATCAGTGGATTAAGCCATGGAAAAGCTATATTACAGTAGACACAATGCAAAAACAAAATATGAATTGGTTTGCAACAGTACTTAGAGTGGTGATTTGCTTTATTATACTAACGGATCTTACCGAGTTTTCTGTTGAAGTTTTGTGTGGATGTAGTGTCTAATCGAGGATGTTTCGATGTGAGAAGAAGGAAGAGAGGCAAGAGCTCAAGCTTGGGTATGCCCGAGGCACGCCAAGTAAATATTCAAGGAGACTCAAGCATCTAAGCTTGGGGATGCTGGGAAGGCATCCCCTCTTTCTTCAACAAGTATCGGTATGTTTTCGGATTCGTTTCGTTCATGCATTACGTGCAAGTCTTGGAGCGTCTTTTGCATTTAGTTTTCATTTTTCTTTTATTCACCATGCTGGTATGAGATAGTCCTTGGTTGATTTATAGAATGCTCATTGCACTTCACTTATATCTTTTGAGTACGGTTTTATAGAATGCTTCACGTGCTTCACTTATATCATTTGAAGTTTGGATTACCTGTTTCTCTTCATATAGAAAACCGCCATTTGTAGAATGCACTTTTGCTTCACTTGTAATTGTTAGAGCGTGGGCACATCTTTTGTAAAAAGAACTATTCTCTCTTGCTTCAGTTTTATCAATTTAGAGAGATGACAGGAATTGGTCATTCACATGGTTAGTCATAAAACCCTACATAAACTTGTAGATCGCTGAATATGATATGTTTGATTCCTTGCAATAGTTTTTCGATATAAAGGTGGTGATATTAGAGTCATGCTAGTGGGTGGTTGTGGATTGTAGAGACACTTGTGTTGAGGTTTGTGATTCCCGTAGCATGCACGTATGGTGAACCGCTTTGTGATGAAGTTGGAGCACAATTTTATTTATTGATTGTCTTCCTTATGAGTGGCGGTTGGGGACGAGCAATGGTATTTTCCTACCAATCTACCCCCCTAGGATCATGCGCGTAGTACTTTGTTTTCAATGGCTTGTAGATTTTTGCAATAAGTATGTGAGTTCTTTATGACTAATGTTGAGTCCATGGATTATACGCACTCTCACCCTTCCATCATTGCTAGCCTCTTCGGTACCGTGCATTGCCCTTTCTCTCCTCGAGAGTTGGTGCAAACTTTGCCGGCGCATCCAAACCCCGTGATACGATATGCTCTGTCACACATAAGCCTCCTTATATCTTCCTCAAAACAGCCACCATACCTACCTATCATGGCATTTCCATAGCCATTCCGAGATATATTGCCATGCAACTTCCATCATCATCATATACATGACTTGAGCATTCATTTTCATATTGCTCTACATGATCGTAAGATAGCTAGCATGATGTTTTCATGGCTTGTCCATTTTTGATGTCATTGCTACGCTAGATCATTGCACATCCCGGTACACCGCCGGAGGCATTCATATAGAGTCATATCTTTGTTCTAGATATTGAGTTGTAAGTAAATAAAAGTGTGATGATCATCATTATTAGAGAATTGCTCCAGTGAGGAAAGGATGAAGAAGACTATGATTCCCCCACAAGTCGGGATGAGACTCCGGACTTTATGAAAAGTAAAAGAGGCCAAAGAAGCCCAAATAAAAAAAGAGGCCAAAGAAGCCCACCAAAAAAGAAAATAAAGAAAATAAAGAAAATAAAAAAAATGAGAGAAAAAGAGAGAAGGGGCAATGTTACTATCCTTTTACCACACTTGTGCTTCAGAGTAGCACCATGTTCTTCATATAGAGAGCCTCTATGCTTTCACTTTCATATACTAGTGGGAATTTTCATTATAGAACTTGGCTTGTATATTCCGATGATAAGCTTCCTCAAATGCCCAAGGTCTTCATGAGCAAGCAAGTTGGATGCACACCCACTTAGTTTCAGTTTGAGATTTCATACACATATAGCTCTAGTGCATCTGTTGCATGGCAATCCCTACTCACTCACATTGATATCTATTGATGGGCATCTCCATAGCCCGTTGATACGCCTAGTCGATGTGAGACTTTCTCCCTTTTTTGTCTTCTCCACATAACCCCCACCATCATATTCTATTCCACCTATAGTGCTATGTCCATGGCTCACGCTCATGTATTGCGTGAAAGTTGAAAAAGTTTGAGATTATTAAAGTATGAAACAATTGCTTGGCTTGTCATCGGGGTTGTGCATGATTAAATATTTTGTGTGATGAAGATAGAGCAACAGCCAGACTATATGATTTTGTAGGGATAACTTTCCTTGGCCATGTTGTTTTGAAAAGACATGATTGCTTTATTAGTGTGCTTGAAGTATTATTGTTTTTATGTCAAATGATAGACTATTGCTTTGAATCACTCGTGTCTTAATATTCATGCCATGATTAGACATATGATCAAGATTATGCTAGGTAGCATTCCACATCAAAAATTATCTTTTTTATCATTTACCTACTCGAGGACGAGCAGGAATTAAGCTTGGGGATGCTGATACGTCTCCATCGTATCTATAATTTTTGATTGTTCCATGCCAATATTATTCAACTTTCATATACTTTTGGCAACTTTTTATACTATTTTTGGGACTAACATATTGATCCAGTGCCCAGTGCCAGTTCCTGTCTGTTGCATGTTTTTTGTTTCGCAGAAACCCAATATCAAACAGAGTCCAAACATGATAAAAATGGACGGAGATTTTTTTGGAATATTTATGATTTTTGGGAGGTGAAATCAACACGAAACGGTGTCCGTGGTGGTCACGAGGTAGGGGGGGCGCCCTACCCCCCCAGGCGCGCCCCTGACCCTCGTGGTCCACCTGTAAGGCGGTTGACGCTCTTCTTTTGGTACAAGAAAGCTAATTTTATGAGAAAGATCTGGGCGAAAGATTCACCCCAATCGGAGTTACGGATCTCCGGATATTTAAGAAATGGTGAAGGGGTAGAATCAGGGAACGCAGAAACGGAGAGAAATAGAGAGATAGATCCAATCTTGGAGGGGCTCTCGCCCCTCCCAAGCCATGGGAGCCAAGGAACAGAGGGGAAACCCTTCTCCCATCTAGGGAGGAGGTCAAGGAATAAGAAGAATAAGGGGGTCCCTCTCCCCCTTGCTTCCGGTGGCGCTGGAGCGCTGCCGGGGGCCATCATCATCACCGCGATCTTCACCAACACTGCCGCCATCTTCACCAACATCTCCATCAACTCTTCCTCCCTCTATGCAGCGGTGTAACCTCTCTCTTACCCGCTGTAATATTTACTTAAACATGGTGCTCAACGCTTATATTATTCCCCAATGATGTATGGCTATCTTATGATGTTTGAGTAGATCCGTTTTGTCCTATGGCTATTTGATGATCATGATTGGTTTGAGTTGTATGTTTTATTATTGGTGCTATCCTATGGTGCTCTCCGTGTCGCGCAAGCGTGAGGGATCCCCGCTGTAGGGTGTTGCAATATGCTTATGATTTTCTTATGGTGGGTGGCGTGAGTGACAGAAGCACAGACCCGAGTAAGTAGGTTGTTTGCATATGGGATAAAGAGGACTTGATGCTTTAATGCTATGGTTGGGTTTTACCTTAATGAATCTTTAGTAGTTGTGGATGCTTTCTAGAGTTCCAATCATAAGTGCATATGATCCTAGTAGAGAAAGTATGTTAGCTTATGCCTCTCCCTCAAATAAAATTGCAATAATGATTACCGGTCTAGTTATCGATTGCCTAGGGACAAATAACTTTCTCGTGACAACAAGCTCTTTACTTTTACTAATTTAGTTGTGTCTTTATTTAAATAGCCCCTAGCTTTTATTTACTCGCTCTTTATTATCTTGCAAAGCTTTCCTATCACACCTACAAAGTACTTCTAGTTTCATACTTGTTTCCGGTAAAGCGAACGTCAAGCGTGCGTAGAGTTGTATCGGTGGTCGATAGAACTTTAGGGAATATTTGTTCTACCTTTAGCTCCTTGTTGGGTTCGACACTCTTACTTATCAAAAACTATTGTGATCCCCTATACTTGTGGGTTATCATCGCGCCGGTGACGATGGTGATCATGATGGTGCTTTGGAGATGGAGATCAAAGGCACAAGATGATGATGACCATATCATATCACTTATATTGATTGCATGTGATGTTTATCTTTTATGCATCTTATTTTTCTTAGATCGTCGGTAGCATTATAAGATGATCTCTCACTAAATTTCAAGGTATAAGTGTTCTCGCTTAGTATGCACCGTTGCGAAAGTTCGTCGTGCCGAGACACCACGTGATGATCGGGTGTGATAAGCTCTACGTTCACATACATCGGGTGCAAGCCAGTTTTGCATACGCAGAATACTCGGGTTAAACTTGATGAGCCTAGCATATGTAGATATGGCCTCGGAACACTGAGACCGAAAGGTCGAGCGTGAATCATATAGTAGATATGATCAACATAGTGACGTTCACCATTGAAAAGTACTCCATCTCACGTGATGATCGGACATGGTTTAGTTGATATGGATCACGTGATCACTTAGATGATAAGAGGGATGTCTATCTAAGTGGGAGTTCTTAAGTAATTTGATTAATTGAACTTTAATTTATCATGAACTTAGTACATGATAGTATTTTGCATGTCTATGTTGTTGTAGATAGATGGCCCATGCTGTTGTTTTGTTGGATTCTAATGTGTTCCTTGAGAAAGAAAAGTTGAAAGATGATGGTAGCAACTACATGGACTGGGTCCGTAACTTGAGGATTATCCTCATTGCTGCACAGAGAATTACGTCCTGGAAGCACTGCTAGGTGCCAAACCCGCTGCAGGAGCAATGCCAGATGTTATGAACGTTTGGCAGAGGAAAGCTGATGTCTACTCGATAGTTCAGTGTGCCATGCTTTACGGCTTAGAACCGGGAATTCAATGACGTTTTGAACGTCATGGAGCATATGAGATGTTCCAGGAGTTGAAGTTAATATTTCAAGCAAATGCCCAGATTGAGAGATATGAAGTCTCCAATAAGTTCTACAACTGCAAGATGGAGGAGAATAGTTCTGTCAGTGAGCATATACTCAAAATGTCTGGGTATAACAATCACTTGATTCAACTGGGAGTTAATCTTCTGGATGATAGTGTCATTGACAGAATTCTTCAATCACTGCCACCAAGTTACAAGAGCTTCGTGATGAACTATAATATGCAAGGGATGGATAAGACATTTCCCGAGCTCTTCGCGATGCTAAAGGCTGCGGAGGTAGAAATCAAGAAGGAGCATCAAGGGTTGATGATCAACAAGACCACCAGTTTCAAGAAAAAAAGGTAAAGGGAAGTAGGGGAACTTCAAGAAGGACGGGAAGCAAGTTGCTATACATGTTATTGATGTGTACCTTACTAATGCTCGCAGTAGCACCTGGGTATTTGATACTGGTTCTGTTGCTAATATTTGCAACTCGAAATAGGGACTACGGATTAAGCGAAGATTGGCTAAGGAAGAGGTGACGATGTGCGTGGGAAATGGTTCCAAAGTCGATGGGATCGCGGTCGGCACGCTACCACTACATCTACCTTCAGGATTAGTTTTAGACCTGAATAATTGTTATTTGGTGCCAGCGTTGAGCATGAACATTATATCTGGATCTTGTTTGATGCGAGACAGTTATTCATTTAAATCGGAGAATAATGGTTGTTCTATTTATATGAGTAATATATTTTATGGTCATGCACCCTTGAAGAATGGTCTATTTATTTTGAATCTCGATAGTAGTGATACACATATTCATAATATTGAAGCCAAAAGATGCAGAGTTGATAATGATAATGCAACTTATTTATGGCACTACCTTTTAGGTCATATTGGGGTAAAGCGCATGAAGAAACTCCATTTTGATGGACTTTTGGAATCACTTGATTATGAATCACTTGGTACTTGCGAACCATGCCTCATGGCAAGATGACTAAAACGCCGTTCTCCGAAATAATGGAGCGAGCAAAAAAATTGTTGGGAATCATACATACTGATGTATGTGGTCCGATGAATGTTGAGGCTTGCGGCGAGTATCGTTATTTTCTCACCTTCACAGATGATTTGAGCAGATATGGGTATTTCTACTTGATGAAACATAAATATGAAACATTTGAAAAGTACAAAGAATTTCAGAGTGAAGTGGAAAATCACTGTAACAAGAAAATAAAGTTTCTACGATCTGATCGTGGAGGAGAATATTTGAGTTACGAGGTTGGTCTTCATTTGAAATGCGGAATAGTTCTGCAACTCACGCCACCCGGAACACCACAGCGTAATGGTGTGTCCGAACGTCGCAATTGTACTTTACTGGATATGGTGCGATCTATGATGTCTCTTACTGATTTACCTCTATCATTTTGGGGTTATGATTTAGAGACGGCTGCATTCACGTTAAATAGGGCACCATCTAAATCAGTTGAGACGACACCTTATGAACTATGGTTTGGCAACAAAGCAAAGTTGTCATTTCTCAATGTTTGGGGATGCGATGTTTATGTGAAAAAGCTTCAACCTGATAAGCTCGAACCCAAATCGGAGAATGTGTCTTCATAGGATATCCAAAGGAGACTGTTGGGTACACCTTCTATCACAGATCCGAAGGCAAGATATTCGTTGCTAAGAATGGATCCTTTCTAGAGAAGGAGTTTCTCTCGAAAGAAGTGAGTGGGAGGAAAGTAGAACTTGATGAGGTAACTGTACCTGCTCCCTTATTGGAAAGTAGTTAATCATAGAAATCTGTTCCTGTGAATCCTACACCAATTAGTGAGGAAGCTAATGATGATGATCTTGTAACTTCAGATCAAGTTACTACCGAACCTCGTAGGTCAACCAGAGTAAGATCCGCACCAGAGTGGTACGGTAATCCTATTCTGGAGGTCATGTTACTTGACCATGACGAACCTACGAACTATGAGGAAGTGATGATGATCCCAGATTCCATGAAATGGCTTGAGGCCATGAAATCTGAGATGGGATCCATGTATGAGAACAAAGTGTGGACTTTGGTTGAGTTGTCCGATGATCGGCAAGCCATCAAGAATAAATGGATCTTCAAGAAGAAGACTGACGCTGATGGTAATGTTACTGTCTACAAAGCTCGACTTGTTGTGAAAGGTTTTCGACAAGTTCAAGGAGTTGACTACGATGAGACTTTCTCACCCGTAGTGATGCTTAAGTCTGTCCGAATCATGTTAGCAATTGCCGCATTTTATGATTATGAAATTTGGCAAATGGATGTCAAAACTGCATTCCCGAGTGGATTTCTGGAAGAAGAGTTGTATATGATGCAACCAGAAAGTTTTGTCGATCCAAAAGGTGCTAGCAAAGTGTGCAAGATCTAGCGATCCATTTATGGACTGGTGGAAGCCTCTCGGAGTTGGAATAAACACGTTGATAGTGTGATCAAAGCATATGGTTTTATACAGACTTTTGGAGAAGCCTGTATTTATAAGAAAGTGAGTGGGAGTTCTGTAGCATTTCTAATATTATATGTGGATGACATATTGTTGATTGGAAATGATATAGAATTTTTGGATAGCATAAAAGGATACTTGAATAAGAGTTTTTAAATGAAAGACCTCAGTGAAATTGCTTATATATTGGGCATCAAGATCTATAGAGATAGATCAAGATGTTTAATTGGACTTTCAAAAAGCACATACCTTGATAACGTTTTGAAGAAGTTCAAAATGGATCAAGCAAAGAAAGGGTTCTTGCCTATGTTACAAGGTGTGAAGTTGAGTCAGACTCAATGCCCGACCACTGCAGAAGATAGAGAGAAAATGAAAGTTGTTCCCTATGCTTCAGCCATAGGCTCTATCATGTATGCAATATTGTGTACCAGACCTGATGTGTGCCTTGCTATAAGTTTAGCAGGGAGGTACCAAAGTAATCCAGAAGTGGATCACTGGACAGCGGTCAAGAACATCCTGAAATACCTGAAAAGGACTAAGGATATGTTTCTCGTTTATGGAGGTGACAAAGAGCTCGTCGTAAATGGTTACATCGATGCAAGCTTTGACACTGATCCGGATGACTCTAAGTCACAAACTAGATACATATTTATATTGAACGGTGGAGCTGTCAGTTGGTGCAGTTCTAAGCAAAGTGTCGTGGTGGGATCTACATGTGAAGTGGAGTACATAGCTGCTTCAGAAGCAGCAAATGAAGGAGTCTGGATGAAGGTGTTCATATCAGACCTAGGTGTCATACCTAGTGCATCGGGTCCAATGAAAATATTTTGTGACAATACTGGTGCAATTGCCTTGGCAAAGGTATCCAAATTTCACAAGAGAACCAAGCACATCAAGAGACGCTTCAATTCCATCCGCGATCAAGTCAAGGAGGGAGACATAGAGATTTGCAAAATACATACGGATCTGAATGTTGCAGATCCGTTGACTAAGCCTCTCTCATGAGCAAAACATGATCAGCACCAAGACTCCATGGGTGTTGGAATCATTACTGTGTAATCTAAATTATTGACTCTAGTGCAAGTGGGAGACTGAAGGAAATATGCCCTAGAGGCAATAATAAAGTTGTTATTTATATTTCCTTATATCATGGTAAATGTTTATTATTCATGCTAGAATTGTATTAACCGGAAACTTAGTACATGTGTGAATACATAGACAAACAGAGTGTCACTAGTATGCCTCTACTTGACTAGTTCGTTGAATCAAAGATGGTTAAGTTTCCTAGCCATTGACATGAGTTGTCATTTGATTAACGGGATCACATCATTAGAGAATGATGTGATTGACTTGACCCATTCCGTTAGCTTAGCATTTGATCATTTAGTATATTGCTATTGCTTTCTTCATGACTTATACATGTTCCTATGACTATGAGATTATGCAACTCCCGAATACCGGAGGAACGCTTTGTGTGCTACCAAACGTCACAACGTAACTGGGTGATTATAAAGGTGCTCTACAGGTGTCTCCGATGGCACTTGTTGAGTTGGCATAGATCAATATTAGGATTTGTCACTCCGATTGTCGGAGAGGTATCTCTAGGCCCTCTCGGTAATGCACATCACTATAAGCCTTTCAAGCAATGTGACTAATGAGTTAGTTATGGGATGACGCATTACGGAACAAGTAAAGAGACTTTCCGGTTACAAGATTGAACTAGGTATTGAGATACCGACGATCGAATCTCGGGCAAGTAACATACCGGTGACAAAGGGAACAACGTATGTTGTTATGCGGTTTGACCGATAAAGATCTTTGTAGAATATTTGGGAGCCAATATGAGCATCCAGGTTCCGCTATTGGTTATTGACCGGAGACATGTCTCGGTCATGTCTACATAGTTCTCAAACCCGTAGGGTCCGCACGCTTAACGTTCGATGATGATCGGTAATATGAGTTTATGTGTTTTGATGTACCGAAGGTAGTTCGGAGTCTCGGATGTGATCACAAACATGACGAAGAGTCTCGAAATGGTCGAGACATAAAGATTGATATATTGGACGACTATATTCGGACATCGGAAGTGTTCCAGAGAAGTTTCGGATATAACTGGAGTACCGGGGGTTACCGGAACCCCCCCGGGAAGCTATTGGGCCTCATGGGCCTTAGTGGAGAAGAGAGAGGGCAGCCAGGAGGTGGCGCGCGGCCCCCCTTGCCCCAGTCCGAATTGGAGAAGGGGAAGGGGCGGCGGTTCCCCTCTCCTTCCTTCTCTCCACCTCCTCCTTCCCCCTCTTCTCCTTCTTGGAATAGGAAAGGGGGGGCCAAACCTACTTGGAGTAGGATTGCCCCCCCTTGGGCGTGCCTCCTCCTTGGCCGGCCCTCTCCTCCTCCCCTCCTTTATATACGGGGGAGGGGGGCACCCCAGGAGACACACAAGTTGATCATTGATCTTTTAGCTGTGTGCGGTGCCCCCTCCACCATAATCCACCTCGATCATATCGTAGCGGTGCTTAGGCGAAGCCCTGCGTCGGTAGCATCATCATCACCGTCATCACACCGTCGTGCTAATGAAACTCTTCCTCGGCCTCAACTGGATCAAGAGTACGAGGGACGTCATCGAGCTGAATGTGTGCTGAACACGGAGGTGCGGTACGTTCGGTGCTAGGATCGACCGGATCGTGAAGACGTACGAGGGTACGTGGATGACACTCTTCCCTCTCGTTGCTATGCATCACAATGATCTTGCGTGTGCGTAGGATTTTTTTTGAAATTACTACGTTACCCAACAGCCACGAGGCGGGCACAAGGACGGAGGGCACGCCCCCACCCTTGTGGGCCCATCATGCACCTCCTGGATTAGGGGGTCCTCGGATAGCTGGACTATATACTTTGGTCGGACTGTTGGACTATGAAGATACAAGATTGAAGACTTCGTCCCGTGTCCGGGTGGGACTCTCCTTTGCATGGAAGGCAAGCTTGGCAATTCGGATATGTAGATCTCCTTCTCTGTAACCGAATCTATGTAACCCTAGCCCCCTCCGGTGTCTATATAAACCGGAGGGTTTAGTCCATAGGACAACAACAATCAGAATCATAGGCTAGCTTCTATGGTTTAGCCTCTACGATCTCGTGGTAGATCAACTCTTGTAATACTCATATCATCAAGATCAATCAAGCAGGAAGTAGGGTATTACCTCCATCGAGAGGTCCCGAACCTGGGTAAACTTCGTGTCCCCCGGCTCCTGTTACCATTAGCCTTAGACACACAGTTCGGGACCCCCTACCCGAGATCCGCCGGTTTTGACACCGACATTGGTGCTTTCATTGAGAGTTCCACTATGTTGTCACGATAAGGCTTGATGGTTCCTTCAATCATCTTCAACAATGCGATCCAGGGTGAGGTTTTTCTCCCCGGACAGATATTCGTATTCGGCGGCTTCGTACTACGGGCCAACTCGCTTGGCCATCTGAAGTAGATCGATAGCTACGCCCCTGGCCATCAGGTTAGGTTTGGAAGCTTGAACTATACTTTTGACATCCGCGGAGACTTTATCTTCGACGAATTCAAGCCCATGTCAGGTGCGCCAAATAGTCACGACGAGCATGACTTAGATCTGCTATCGGATAGTGTTCGGGAGATCACACCTGCGGCTATTCCGGCCTTCAATCCGGAGCAGATCGCGCCATCCGTGGACGGGCAGATGGACCCCACCATGGAGGGTGCACACTCAACGACGATAGAGCCGAACACTGACTTCACTTCCTATGAGGCCAGTGTCATCGGACCCTCAGACTCGTCTCCGGCCACAGGCTCCGAACCGCATATGTCTGTTCCTATCGAACCTGATTGGGCACCGATCATGTAGTTTACCTCCGTGGATATCTTTCAGCACTTGCCCTTGGGCGATGTGCTAAATTCATTGAGGTCTCTCTCCTTGTCAGGAGACCCTTGGCCGAACTATGTCCGGCTGGAGTGGGAAGCGGATGACAAAGAAATTCGTTCCCCACCCACCACCCACTTAATAGCCACTGTCGATGACTTAACTGACGTGCTTGACTTCAACTCCGAAGACATCGATGGTACGGACGATGATGCAGGAGAAGAACATGAACCACCGCCCAAAGGGCGCTGGACAACCACCTCATCATATGATATATATATATGGTGGACACGCCCAAGGAAGGCAATGGCGATGAGGCAATGGAGGCTAGTCACCCTGAGAAGCAATCTAAGCATCGACGTCATAGGCGCCGCTCTAAGCCCCACCAGAGCAAAAATAGCGATACCGGCACAAGAGACGATAGCAATCCGGATGGTGCTGAAGACGAAAATGATCCCGCCTAGCCAGGCTTCGAGCAGGCCGAATGGGAGGATGGGCAAGCTAGCCCTAAGGAGAAGGCAACGGAAAGAGAATCACAGGATGACAATTACATGCCCCTCTCCGAAGACGAGGTGAGCCTCGATGACGAAGAACTTATCATGCCCGAGGATCCCGTCGAGAAGGAGGGCTTCAAGCGCCGGCTTACAGCCACTGTAAAAAGCCTGAAGAAAAAGCAACAACAACTTCAAGCTGATCAAGATCTGCTAACTGATAGATGGACTGAAGTCTTGGCAGCCGAGGAATACGGACTCGAGCGCCCTACCAAAAGTTACCCAAAGCGGAGGTTGCTACCTCAACTAGAGGAGGAGGCATCAAAGTCTACACTACCAGCGCATGATGCGGCTGACCGGCCGCCTCATGGCCGAGACAAAGTGGTGTATCAGCCTGAAGTCCATCCCGCACCCCGGTGCCAAGCGAGCAAAAACACGAAGGCCCGGGGCTACACGCATGACCTGTGAGATAAATTGGAAAATAAAGCAGGTCAATCAAGATCGATCTACGGATCACGGGGGCGCGCCCCAACGCGATGATGATCATCACGCCGGATATACTAAAAACAAATCCGGCCAGGCCGAATACAGCAGACCAAACCCATTTGAACTACGTCGTGATGTAGCCCAGCATAGAGGCGCCACACACCCCCTATGCTTCACTGATGAAGTAGTGGATCATGAATTCCCAGAAGGGTTTAAACCCGGGAACATTGAATCATATGATGGTACAACAGACCCCGCAGTATGGATTGAAGATTTCCTCCTCCACATTCACATGGCCCACGGTGATGATCTACATGCCATCAAGTACCTCCCACTAAAACTCAAAGGACCGACTCGGCATTGGCTGAATAGCCTGCCGGCAAACTCCATTGGCAGTTGGGAGAACTTGGAAGACGCATTCCTTGACAACTTCCAGGGCACTTATGTGCGACCACCAGGTGCTGATGACTTAAGTCACATTACCCAACAGCCCGGAGAGTCAGCCAGGAAATTCTGGACTCGGTTCCTAACTAAAAAGAACCAAATTGTCGACTGTCCGGATGCCGAAGCCTTAGCAGCCTTTAAACACAACATCCACAATGAATGGCTCGCCCGACACCTCGGCCAAGAGAATCCGAAGTCCATGGCAGCCCTCATGACACTCATGACCCGCTTTTGTGTGGGCGAGGACAGCTGGCTGGCTCATAGCAACAATACATCAAGAAATCCTGGCAATTTAGATGCCAGAGATAGCAACGGCAAGCCACGACGCAACAAACACAAGCGTCGCAACAATGGCGACAACGCCGAAGACATGACAGTCAATGCCGGATTCAGTGGCTCTAAGTCTGGTCAGCGGAAAAAGCCATTCAAAAGAAACAACCCGGGCCCGTCCAGTTTGGACCGCATACTCGATCGCTCGTGTCAAATTCACGGCACCCCCGATAAACCAGCCAACCAAACCAACAGAGAATGCTGGGTGTTCAAACATGCTGGCAAGTTGAATGCCGAAAACAAGGAAAAGGGGCTGCAAAGCAACGACGACGAGGAGCCCCGGCCGCTGAACACAGGAGGACAGAAGAAATTTCCTCCCCAAGTAAAAACAGTGAACATGATATACGCAACCCATATTCCCAAGCGGGAACAGAAGCATGCACTAAGGGACGTTGATGCGATGGAGCCAGTCGCCCCAAAGTTCAACCCATGGCCTTCTTGTCCGATCACTTTCGATCGCAGGGACCATCCTACCAGTATCCGTCATGGCGGTTCTGCCGCATTGGTCCTTGACCCCATCATTGACGGATTCCACCTCACACGAGTCCTTATGGACGGTGGGCAGCAGCCTGAACCTGCTCTATCAGGATACAGTGCGCAAAATGGGCATCGACCCCTCAAGGATCAAACCCACAAAAACCACCTTTAAAGGTGTCATACCAGGTGTAGAGGCCTGTTGCACGGGCTCAATCACATTGGAAGTGGTCTTCGGATCTCCGGACAATTTCCAAAGCGAGGAGTTAATCTTCGATATCGTCCCCTTCCGTAGTGGCTATCACGCACTGCTAGGATGAACAACATTTGCCAGGTTCAGTGCGGTACCGCATTATGCATACCTCAAGCTCAAAATGCTAGGACCTCGTGGGGTTATAACAGTTAATGGAAACATAGAGCGCTCGCTCCGTACGGAGGAGCACATTGCGGCCCTCGCAGCAGAAGTACAAAGCAACCTTCTTAGGTAGACCGCCAATTTGGCGATGAAGCCCCGGACACCGTCAAGCGAGTCCAGAGTACCCTGCAACAGGATCGTCCGACACGTCCAGAGCTCGCCTAACAATTCGGCCTCCGCCCTAGTCCTAGTCAAGCGGCGAAATCCATGCTGTGCGTACATAATTACGAACTCAAAATACCATGTGCATAGGCGGAGGCACGGCTACGACACGGTCCACAATGCGGCTCAACTGCCCCAGGATCCATGTATCTTTACACATTTTTCTTTTCAGGTCCCTATCTTCGGAAGGCTCTTCCGATAGCCCGACTATCGGACCCATAGAGGGACGGACACACCAAGGAGACAAGAAGCTTTGGCGTACAAGGGAATCCCTAGGTGGTCTCTGATAACGATCGCTATACCTGTTTTACATACCCACACGCAGCTCGCTCTTGGTCAGGACGTGTCAAATAGTCCTGTTCCGCCTATCGCACTACTTGTACACAGACACCTTGATGTATTATTCAAATAACAATGGAAAATATTGTACAACGTCAGCTTACTATTACATTTCTTTATCCTTTTCCTTTACTATCGTGGAATTGTCACGTTAGATGTCCTAGCGAAAGGACTTAATCGTGGAGCCATCGCAACTAGGAAACTTGAAGGGGTTATTAGGACAAGAGACACGAGAGGTTTATACTAGTTCAGCCCCTTACAATGAAGGTAAGGCCTACATCTAGTTGGGTTGGTATTGCTTGATGTTTCGATGACCAGGGAGCGAGATACGCTATGCCCGCTTCTCGATGAGTTGTTTCTTACCCTCAGCCGCCAGCGGGTCGCCCCCTTATATACACTGGTCGGTGCCTTGCGGCTTACAGAGTCCCGTCCAGCTCATAAATAGTGTCCGGCTCGGTGACTAGTTAAATCTACCTTACAATACAAGTCATGCCATTATGGCAGTTTACTACAACGGGCCTCAAGTCGCTGGTGGGCTTTAGACCCTTTATTGAACCGCCATCTTGGGCTTCTTTCTGATGAGTCTTCTTTGCATAACCCGGCCCCTCCTGGGTGGCTTACACAAATAGTTATATCCCCAACATTAGGCCCCAGATTGAGTTGAATCGGTTCATGTCAATCTTAAAATACCTTAAGAAATAAACCTTCAGCCTTCTGCCTGTGCAAAGGTTTTTAACCCGCCATGACATCATCTTCTGGATCCACGTTAACCCGCCGTGACGTCATCTCCAATTAAATCCTTATTTTATCCTGCTATATCTTCAACGGATCTTTGCCTTTACTAATTGTCCCGAAACCCAAGGCGCCGGGGTCGTTGGATAATAATATCCAATCTCCTCGTTTCTCGCACCATCCCGACCGGCCCTTCCCTGTAAATAGGCTCGACCTAGGCCTTCTTCATTTTCTCCCTCAGTCATTCGTCTTCTTCCTCTTGCTCTCTCTCTCCGCCGCTCAAGCTCCGCCGCAGCCGCCATCGCAGATCGCCTCGTCCTCGCCAACGCAGGCCGCTGCATCAACCTGATTTGACCAGAAAAGCGCGACGAACCTCCGCAACAACTCTGCATCTGTAAGTTTCCTCCTTCTTGTTCCTCAGATTCGCATTAGGACCTTCGAGTTCCTCGGTGTTCTTCATTGTTCGTCAGGAACCCCTTGTAGATTTCATCACCACCGCTGTTTCTTGATCCTTAAGATGATATCAAACTAATGCGGTAGCTATTTCACACCCATTTCCAACGCAAGTAGATTCCTTTTCTCTGTACAGAAGCCTTGTTTAGCACTGATGAACTTATCTGTACTAGTTTTAGGTCTAGAATATTTTCCTTTCTGTGCACCTGTTTGATCCAAAATAATATCCGCCAACTGCGAAATCTGTTTCTGTTAGGCCCATTTAACTCTAGCGGCCCTCATTGCCGGTTTAAAATAGACACGTTAATTGACAGCCTTGCCAGCTCCTGGCAGCTTAAAATAACTTTTAACTGTTACTGATTCCCATATCGGCTTAGACAACCAGATATAGTCCGTCATATGTCATTAGGCCCCTTCTTAAGCCGCCATCTTGAATAAACTTAAAATGTTTTCCTCAGGGTTAAATTTGAACCGGAACCTCTTATTTTGTCATAGGCTTCAATTTACGCAATGGCACCCAAGGCTCCCAAAGCTCCCGTGACCTACAACTGGGTCAAATCCACTGCTACAGAGAGCACTTTGTCTGATTTTTTGAAATCTGGCCATCTGCCCAAGACGAAGGAGGTCATGTATTATCGTGCTCCTAACCCGTCAGAGGAGAAGCCTCAACCCAAAAAGGGGGAGGTAATCGTGTTTACTGATCACATGAACCGGGGCTTCGCTCCACCCGGTTCAAAATTCTTCAGGGATGTTTTGCATTTTTTTGACCTTAGACCTCAAGTCATCGGGCCCAATTCCGTGTCAAACATTTGCAACTTCCAAGTCTTCTGCGAGGTGTACCTTGGAGAGGAGCCCAATATACTTTTATTCAGAGAGCTATTCTATTTAAACCGGCAGAATTAACGTGCCAACGGGCCCAGTCTTGAACTCGGTGGCATCTCAATTCAGCGGCGGAGAGACTGCCTCTTTCCTTATGCTGAAATGCCGAGTCACCCAAAGGATTGAAATCAGACGTGATTCTACTCCCAGGACACTTCTCCGGCTGAGGAAAATCCTCTGCCCGGCTTCCGCGCCCTGCGCCTTGAGTCCAACCACCCGCTGCCGGATAAACTGACTGTTGTTGAACGTCTGCCACTTGCTCCCACCATTAGAAAAATCAAAGCTCTTTTGGGAAATGGCTTGGACGACATCAACCTGGTCCGAGTCTGGGTTACTTGGCGAGTGCTTCTGTTAAGTCACCGCCCCGGCTTAATGGGCACTTACTCCGGCGAGAAGGATGACCCACTGCATCATAGCCCCGATGACTTACCAGAGGATATGGTGGAGGCCATGACCCAAACATTGTTGAAAGAAGGCACAGTGATTAGTAATGCCTTTGGCTTACTTCCATTCTGCAAGAAGAACCCGACCCCTGCCATGAGTCATCAACCTCAATGAATACTCTTTACTATATTTCATCTTGCTTTTACTCATAACCCCTTATCATTTTTCACAGGCTGATGACAACTTCTGGAAGGTCAAATATGACCATGAGGCGGCCAAGCAAGCAGAGCGGCAAAAAGAGCCGAAAGGAAAGCTGCCAAAACAGGAACTTCAAGGAAGAAAAAGCCAACCGCTTCGGATTTATTCAAATTGGACGACACTTCTAATGATGAAGAAGAGGTAATTCTTAAATCTCCTGACTCTTTTGTCATTATTTTATTGACATTCTATCCTTTCAGGAGGATACGTGGAACAACCAAGCGATTGATGAAGAGGTAACTATAATCTCCTCCAACTCAGAGCCTTTGCCAAAGCAATAAAATCCGAAGGGTGACCCGGAAAGTAAGATTTTCACATCCTCTAGCTTATCAAGATCCTCAATTTCTTACAGTTTGAAAGCCGGAGGCAGACCCGGAATAGCAAGGATGTAGAGCTCTCCTCTGGCTTACCTGACGTAACCAGGAAGCGTCAGACTGAGGTTATCTCCGATTTACGTTCTATTTTACCTTTGGCGGGTTTAATTCGCCAACCTCTCAATTCATCTGACTCCAATTATCAGGATACCTCTCCTTCCTCCAGTGAGTCTATGCAATCTAACATGCCGGCTTTCAAAACTGCCCCCGGGTAACGTATTTTTGTTTACCTTATGCTTTACCTTACCCATGCTTTTGTACTCATGCTTCTGCCTTTGTCCACAACGTGCAAGTGAAGCCCAATAGGAGGGCAAAAAAGAGTAAGCCATCCCGAGACCCGGTCGTGACTGAACCGGAGCTTGCCACGACTGCTCCTGATAGTTCTACCCATCAGCCGCCGCCTGAACCAGCCTATGACATTCTAGCACCAACCTCTGATCCACCCGCCGAAGATACTCTCAACAGCTACGATAACCCGGAAGCTCCTAGCCTGACCAAGACAATTGATTCGGACGTTGAGATTCTGAAGACTCACTTTGTTGAGCCAGGGCGACCCACTGTCCTTGCCAAGTGTTCTGCTAAGGAGGAACTTCTGGAACGCCGAAAGGCCAAGCTAGACATTGCTGACTATACTCATTTAAATATTGGAGATATAGTCTCTGGCTATCTCAATCAAGTACATAGCCGCCGTGACCTGGAAATTGACATGGTGAAGCAAATACAGCAAAAATCTGAGGTATGACTGATGCTACTTTTCTGAATCATACTTACTGTATCAGCCCCCAAGTCTATTGCTTATGAATAAATATGCTGTAGACTTAGAAAACTACTTAGCACTGCTTTGTCCGGTTTAGAAAGAAGATATTTAACCCGGTTGTAACATGATACTTTAAACTTGCGATACACATTAGCCCCCAAGTGTCAAGCATCCTTGCTTGCAAAGTGCTTGAGACTTAATTTCCATGAGCCGGCATTGTAAGTTTAAAATTCTTCAGCACACATTAGCCCCCAAGTGTCAAGTATCTTTGCTTGCAAAGTGCTTGGGACTTAATGTTATCTTACCATGATTCTGATTATAACCCGGCATTAATGCAGGCCACCATAAGTCAATTTGAGTCGGAGACTGCTGACCTGAAGAGGCGCCTGGCATCTCAAGAACTTGAAATTCAAAAGGCCAACTCCAAATTTGAATTCAGTGTCTCTGAACAAGAGAAGTTGAAGAAGAATTTTGAGGCGGAAAAAACAATCTGGGCTGATGAAAAGGCTTCACTAGTGACCCGGGCCGAGATGGCAAATGCATTGCTTGCAGAAGGAACAGCGGAGCTATCCGGCTTAAAGCGCCAGATATCTCAAATGGTCTCAGCAATCTTTGGTAAGTTACTCATATAAACTTTAAACCTTACAAACCTCCTTTCAATGATTACTTCAATTGTCAGCTCCGGCTCACCTTATGCTTAATAATGCAGGCCCTAGGAGCACAAACCTCAAGCAGAACATGTTGATCAAGCTGAAGGTGGTTTATACTCATGTGGAGCACCTCTACACCGGGTCACAACATGCTCTGGCTGTTGTAGCTTTATCAGATGACGTTCCTTACCTCCTGCAAGACATGCTGAAACGGCTTGCTTCACTACCTCAACGGGTCCAAGATCTAAGGTGGGCGTCCGCAAGAGCCGGGGCCATAGCCGCGTTGAGCCGAGCGAAAGCATGGATTCCAGAGCTAGACCCGGCCGACCTCGCTCTTGGATACCCGAGTCTGAAAGAAGATGGGACCGTATTTGATGAACATGACTTCACCGCCTGTGTCAAAGATATACGCCCCGTGGCTACTCTTATCGGGAACGATACTGATCTTACCAAGTATCAGCCGGGCTATGACAGCGAGAACCGGAGAATCCCAACACCTCCCTATGATGAAGTCAGCCTGATCCCTCCAACTCGTAAGCATACCTTTGCCCCTGAAGTGGACCCAGCCGGTTTAATAGATGATGAAGCCGAGTTTGAAGCCTTGAGCGGCATTGACTGGGCCTCGTCAACTTTTATGGACAAAGCAGCCGACGGAGAAGCGGAGAAGGATAACCCGGAGTCTTCAAGCCCACCAAAGGAGTGAACCGCCAGGCATTTATGACTTTGCAAAACAATGCTTCATTATTCAGACTCGGGGAGTCTTGTAATAGGGTAGAAAAAACCTCTCAATTTTGTCATGCCTTCGCGCATGTTTATGGCGCTTAATACTTTCGTAAGCCGCCATCGCTATATACTTCCAGCTTATATTGATCTTTTATCTCCTTGATGTCAAATTTGCTTGCCTTATCTTGCAATCCTTTTGATGATCTCGCCTGCTTATATGACCTACCCCATGCGGGTAAATTCAACTCCTGAAGGTTGGAACATATAATGTTCACCTGGCACTTAACAACCAGGGGTGATAAATATTAAGCCGAAAGAACCAACAAATCATCTCATAGTGCTTTCAAAAAGGTCTCAAGATAGTCAAATAACTATACTTATAAAATATAATGGATAATAAATAAAGGCTTCCGATTTGAATACGATCAGTAAACCGTTCCAAAGGGGTTAAGCTAAGATTCAGATACGATCATATAGCCCCCAGTGGCTTTGGCGATGCCGATCAAGTGGGTATCGACAGCTATGTTCTCTTTGGTTCGAATACGACCTATGTTTGAACAGGAAGCCCCCAAGTGACCATAAGAGTTGTTTAATGACGCCGATTCGAATACGATCCACGCCAGACCCAAAGGGGTTAAGCTATGATTCAAATATGATCAAGAAGCCCCCAAGTGGGTTTGGCAGTATGCCGATCAAGTGAGTATCGACAGCTATGTTCTCTTTGGTTCGAATACGACCTATGTTTGAACAGGAAGCCCCTAAGTGATCATGGCTAGATTCAAATATGATCATAAGCCGGACCAAAGGGAAAGCCGGATTCAGATATGATCCGCTCCCTGTTGGTTGTTTCCACCATCTGATAAAAAGACATATAGACCTTTGAGGGTAAAAAAGGACAGAGGTCCTGCTTTATTGCTTTATATAATATATACATCGTCAAAATATATACATCTTGAGAGCCGGTGGCTCAAGTATAGTAAGGCCGAAGATGGGCGATATTCCACGGCCGGCGGGTCTCCTCCTCCGACTTACGTGAGTCTTTGTGCTCTCGAACATCGATGAGGTAGTATGACCCGTTGTTCAGATTCTTGCTGACCACAAAGGGTCCTTCCCAAGGAGGGGATAGCTTGTGCATATCAGACTGATCCTGGATGAGCCGGAGCACTAAGTCGCCTTCCTGAAAGGTTCTGCTTCTAACCCGGCGGCTGTGATAGCGACGAAGGTCTTGCTGGTAAATCGCCGAGCGGGCTATTGCCAAGTCTCGCTCCTCATCCAACAAGTCAAGTGCATCCTGACGAGCTTTTTCGTTATCAGCCTCAACGTAAGCCGCCACGCGGGGTGAGTCGTGCCGGATGTCACTTGGCAGGACTGCCTCTGCTCCATAGACCATGAAAAAAGGTGTGTAACCCGTGGATCTGTTAGGCGTAGTGTTGATGCTCCACAGTACAGAGGGTAACTCCTCCACCCAACAACCCGGAGTCCGCTGTAAGGGGACCAAGAGCCGTGGTTTGATACCCTTCAGGATCTCCTGATTAGCTCTTTCTGCTTGACCATTGGATTGAGGATGAGCAACAGCCGAAACATCAAGCCGGATATGTTCTCGTTGACAGAACTCTTCCATGGCACCCTTGGAGAGATTAGTGCCATTATCAGTTATGATGCTGTGTGGAAAACCAAAACGAAAGATCACCTTTTTGATGAACTGAACCGCTGTGGCTGCATCACACTTACTGACCGGCTCTGCCTCAACCCACTTTGTAAACTTATCCACTGCCACCAGGAGGTGTGTCTTTTTATCCTTAGACCTCTTGAAAGGTCCAACCATGTCAAGCCCCCAGACTGCGAACGGCCAAGTAATTGGAATCATCCTCAACTCTTGAGCCGGCACATGAGCTCGTCGTGAGAATTTTTGACATCCGTCACATTTGCTGACTAGATCCTCTGCATCAGCATGAGCCGTCAGCCAATAGAAACCATGACGGAAAGCCTTGGCCACAAGAGATTTTGAGCCGGCATGATGACCACAATCTCCTTCATGGATCTCACGAAGTATCTCTTGACCCTCCGCAGGCGACACACAACGTTGGAATGCCCCCGTGACACTGAGGTGATGTAACTCGCCATTAACAATCGTCATAGATTTGGACCGCCTGATGATTTGTCTCGCCAAGGTCTCATCCTCAGGCAACTCTCCCCGGGTCATATAGGCCAAATATGGCAATGTCCAATCCGGGATGACGTGAAGCGCAGCCACCAGCTGTGCCTCCGGGTCTGGCACTGCTAGTTCTTCCTCTGTAGGTACCTTGACAGAAGGATTATGCAAAACGTCAAGAAAGGTGTTAGGCGGCACCGGCTTACGCTGAGATCCCAACCGGCTTAACGCATCAGCCGCCTCATTCTTCCTTCGATCGATGTGCTCTACTTGATAACCTCTGAAGTGCCCAGCCACAACATCTACTTCACGACGGTAAGCCGCCATAAGGGGATCCTTGGAGTCCCACTTGCCTGACACCTGTTGAGCCACGAGATCTGAGTCGCCCAAGCACCTTACCCGGCTCAAATTCATCTCTTTGGCCATCCGGAGACCATGGAGCAAGGCCTCGTACTCAGCTGCATTGTTAGTACAGGGAAACATAAGCCGGAGCACATAACAAAATTTGTCACCTCGAGGGGAAGTTAAAACAACTCCAGCCCCTGAGCCTTCTAACTGCCTGGACCCATCAAAGTGAATAGTCCAATATGTGTTATCTGGCTTCTCCTCAGGTGCATGCAACTCTGTCCAATCATTGATAAAGTCCACCAAGGCTTGAGATTTAATAGCAGTACGTGGCATATACTTCAAACCATAGGGCCCAAGCTCAATAGCCCACTTGGCGATTCGTCCTGTGGCCTCCCTGTTCTGAATGATGTCTCCCAAAGGGGCGGAACTTACCACCGTTATAGGATGACTTTGGAAGTACTGCTTCAGCTTTCGGTTTGCCATGAACACTCCATAAACAAGTTTCTACCAATGTGGATATCTTTGTTTAGACTCAATGAGCACCTCGCTGATGTAGTAAACCGGCCGTTGAACCGGATGCTCCTTGCCTGCCTCCTTACGCTCCACCACGATGGCGACACTGACGGCTCGTGAGTTAGCAGCCACATATAACAGCAACGGCTCTTTATCAATGGGAGCCGCAAGGACCGGTGGCTCAGACAACTGTCTCTTTAAATCTTCAAAGGCCGTATTAGCAGCATCACTCCAGACAAAGGTGTCTGTTTTCTTCATCATCTGATACAGCGGTAGGGCCTTCTCACCTAACCGGCTTATGAACCGGCTTAAAGCAGCAACACGACCCGCCAGTCGCTGAACATCATTGATGCACGCCGGTTTAGCCAGAGAGGTAATTGCCTTGATCTTCTCCGGATTAGCTTCAATGCCTCTGTTTGAAACCAAGAAACCCAAGAGCTTGCCTGCAGGTACACCAAATACACACTTTTCTGGGTTAAGCATCATTTTATAAACCCGGAGATTATCAAAGGTCTCTTTCAGGTCAGATATCAGGGTTTCCTTCTCTCTGGACTTCACCACGATATCATCCACATAAGCATGAACATTGCGCCCAATTTGATCGTGGAGACAGTTCTGTACACATCGCTGATAAGTCGCCTGAGCACTCTTGAGCCCAAATGGCATAGATACATAACAGAAGGCTCCAAACGGAGTGATGAAAGCCGTCTTCTCCTGGTCCTTAACTGCCATCTTGATCTGATGATAACCAGAGTAAGCATCCAAAAAGCTCAAACGCTCACAACCCGCCGTAGCGTCAATGATTTGATCAATACGGGGGAGAGCAAAGGGATCAGCCGGACAAGCCTTATTTAAGTCCGTGTAATCCACACACATCCGCCAGGTGCTGTTCTTCTTGAGCACGAGCACCGGGTTAGCCAACCACTCCGGGTGAAAAACTTCAACAATAAACCCAGCTACTAAGAGCCGGGCGACTTCCTCTCCAATAGCTTTCCGCCTCTCTTCGTTGAACCGTCGAAGAAACTGCCTGACCGGCTTATACTTCGGATCAATATTGAGAGTGTGCTCAGCGAGTTCTCTTGGTACACCTGGCATGTCAGAAGGTTTCCATGCAAAGATGTCCCGGTTCTCACGGATGAACTCGATGAGCGCGCTTTCCTATTTAGGATCCAAATTGGCACTGATACTGAACTGCTTAGATGAATCACCTGGATTGAAATCCACAAGCTTGGTTTCAGCAGCCGACTTAAACTTCATTGCCGGGTCATGCTCGGTGGTTGGCTTCTTTAGAGAGGTCATATCTGCCGGGTCAACGTTGTTTTGATAAAACTTCAGCTCTTCTGCTGCACAAACAGACTCAGCATAAGCCGCGTCGCCCTCCTCACATTCCAGGGCTACCTTTCGACTTCCATGCACGGTGATGGTGCCCTTGTGACCCAACATCTTAAGCTGCAGGTAAACATAGCACGGCCGTGCCATGAACTTGGCATAAGCCGGCCGTCCAAACAGAGCATGATATGGACTCCTGATTTTGACCACCTCAAAGGTTAATTTCTCAGCTCTAGAATCATACTCATCTCCAAAAGCCACTTCCAGTTCAATCTTGCCAACTGGGTAAGCCGACTTACCAGGGACCACTCCATGAAAAACAGTGTTGGACGTCTTCAAATTCTTATCAGTTAACCCCATGCGTCGAAAGGTCTCATAATAGAGGATATTGATGCTGCTACCCCCGTCCATGAGTACCTTAGTAAATTTATATCCACCAACCTGAGGCGCTACCACCAAGGCTAACTGACCCGGATTATCAACCCGGATGGGGTGATCTTCCCTGCTCCACACAATGGGCTGTTCTGACCACCTCAAATAACGGGGAACCGCCGACTCAATAGAATTTACAGCCCTCTTATGAACCTTCTGGTCACGTTTGCACAAGCTAGTGGTAAACACGTGATACTGTCCACTATTCAGCTGCTTCGGATGGCTTTGATAACCCGACTGCTGCTGCTGTTGTTCCCCTTGACCAGATTGCTGCTGATTATAACCGCCTTGATGTCCCTGAAAGCCAGAACTTGAACCGCCACCTGGGCCATGAAAACCGCCAGCTCCTGAGCCGCCGCCCGACCCATGATTGCCATCAAATGTGTTGGAATTCTTAAAAGCCTTCATGATCGCACAATCTTTCCATAAGTGGGTGGCGGGTCGTTCCCGGGTGCCGTGTCTCGGGCACGGCTCATTGAGTAGCTGCTCAAGAGATGGGCCTGACCCGCCAGATCAGGGTGGTTTGCCCTTGCGTCTCTGATTGTTACCCTATGCATTGGCGTTGGCTACAAACTCTGGGTTACCCTCGGCCTTACGCTTGTTGCCTCCTTGATTCATCGGGTTATGCTGCTGTCCCTTTCCCTTGTCGTTCTTCTTTCCCTCCCCTGTCTTTTCCTCATTAGATGTGGGATCCTTGGTACTATCAGAGTCGGCGTATTTGACTAAAGCTGCCATCAGCGTACCCATATCGTTGCAATCACGCTTAAGGCGCCCCAGTTTCTGTCTCAGCGGCTCAAAGCGGCAGTTCTTTTCCAACATAAGGACTGCAGAGCCAGCATCCATCTTGTCAGACGAATGTATTATCTCCTTGACCCGGCGTACCCAGTGAGTCGTGGATTCACCCTCCTCCTGCTTACAATTTGTCAAATCCACAATCGACATAGATTGCTTGCAAGTGTCCTTGAAGTTCTGGATGAAAAGGGCCTTTAGCTCTGCCCACGAATTAATGGAATTGGGTGGCAAGCCCTTTAACCAGGACCGAGACGTTCCATCTAACATCATGGTGAAGTATTTAGCCATTGCTGCGTCGCTGACCTCCAACAGCTCCATGGCCATCTCATAATTTTTGATCCATGCTCCGGGCTGTAAATCGGCCGTGTAATTCGGCACCTTTCGAGGTCCCTTGAAGTCCTTGGGTAGGCGTACATTACACAGAGCCGGCACCAGACAAGGAACACCGCCAGTTCTAGTAGCCACTCCCGTCTCAACGGAAGTCATCGGATACTCTGGGAAGTCCGCTAGCTGAGCCGCCCGCTCGTTCTCCTGACGTACCCGATCTTGTACCGGGTTATAGCCACCGGGCTGGTTCCGGCGCTGGGCGTTGCTTGACAAAGCTTCTGACTCCATGTGCCTGCTATAACTTGGACTCCGGTTTTGACGAGGTGGTGCTAACCAAGGCGGAGGAGTTGAGTGAATCTTGTCCCGACTATAAGAATAAGTCTCTTGCTGAGCCAGGGCCGTCTGGACAAGTTCTCTGATCCTCCGGGTCTCCACCGCTGTCGGATCATCACCGTCCACTGGGAGAGCCGCCAAACACGCCGATGCTGCAATTAAGTTCTCCATGGGGTTGGAAAAGTGACCCTGCGGTATCGGTACGTAACGGGGCGGCGCCATGTTCCCATGAGGAGGTGCCATCTCCCGAGGCTGAGCCGGTCCTCCTGTTCCGGCTGTCATAAACTGATTTGCATCTGGCGGGTTACTTGGGCCGGCTCCAAGTGTAGCAAAAAGAATCCGAGGGTCGTAAGTCGGAGGCAAACGGGATTGAGTTTTCTGGTGCCTCCTTCTCATCACCTCATTAGATGCGTTCAGGTTCATCGTAAGCTGGAAAGCCTCTGACTGGAGCTGCTGTGCCCATGCATCCAAAGCCGCCCGTTCCGTGGCTAACCTGGTGTCCTCAGCTGCTAAGGCCTCCTTGGCCCAAGCTATTTCCTCGCGCACCCGTGCCACCTCCGCGTCATGCTCATCTTTATTTGCAGGAATAACCATGGCGGTTAACATGGCCGTAAGCTTATCCATGAGATCTATCAGCACTTAAGCCAGCGGGCGCACAGGGCCTCCTGCCCCGGCCACTCCTATCTCGGACGTTATTGCAGCAGCGGCTGTAGAATTTTGGTCGGGTTGAGTCCCAGCTATGAAGACTCCTGCCCAGTTTGGCGACTCATAGGGGTCCGGAATACTGGAGCCATCGGAACAGCCCCCGAGCATGCCATCTTGCACTTGATACAACGATCTGTTGAACCGACAGACGAATCACCGTCGGAGAGGACGGCCGTCTCACCACCATCTTCAGATCCTTCAGAAAGTTCTTCTCCGTGGATGCAGCCCACAAAGACACGCTTCATGCCGGGTTGGACTCGGGCGGGTCTCGCACGCTGAGCCGTCTCGACGAGGTCGGTGCAGTTGTTCGGCTCAGGGCCCGGCTCACCAATCCGGCCGATGAAGACGTGGATTCTGCCAAAGGGGACCCGGTACCCGTACTCAATTGTGCCGGCGTCGGGGCCCCAGCCTTCGTCGTCGATGTAGATCTTGTCGCGACGACTCTTGGTCATCCGGCCCACTGCATATCCCTTGAGCCCTTCGAAGTTGCCCTTCAAGAACTCAAATCCACCATGCGCTGGCCCCAAGGTGGGCGCCAACTATTGTGGAATTGTCGCGTCAGATGTCCTAGCGAAAGGACTTAATCGTGGAGCCATCGCAACTAGGAAGCTTGAAGGGGTTATTAGGACAAGAGACACGAGAGGTTTATACTAGTTCGGCCCCTTACGATGAAGGTAAGGCCTATGTCTAGTTGGGTTGGTATTGCTTGATGTTTCGATGACCAGGGAGCGAGATACGCTATGCCCGGTTCTCGATGAGTTGTTTCTTACCCTCAGCCGCCAGCGGGTCGCCCCCTTATATACACGGGTCGGCGCCCTGCGGCTTACAGAGTCCCGGCCGGCTCATAAACAGTGTCCGGCTCGGTGACTAGTTAAATCTACCTTACGATACAAGTCATGCCATTATGGCGGTTTACTACGACGGGCCTCAAGTCGCTGGTGGGCTTTAGACCCTTTATTGAACCGCCATCTTCATGCTTGGTCTTGGGCTTCTTTTTGATGAGTCTTCTTGCGTAACCCGGCCCCTCCTGGGCGGCTTACACAAATAGTTATATCCCCAACATTTACTGTTTATTTATTCTAAATTGCCCCTGTACATTTTGGTACGTCCGGCTCGCCAGGGGATTCAGTGTACCCCATAATACGGCAAGAAAAGTCCGAACACTTTCGACAGTGCGGCACACCGAACTTATAACATTATATGCATCAGCTGAGAATCATGTCTTGGGTCAATAGGTGGGTTTGCGCGGCTCCCATGTTTTGTTACCTTACGTTCCTCTATATAGGCTAAGGTAGCACAGGGAGAACTACTGTGATTGTGTCCCGGTTCTTACGGACGAGCACCTCAGTAAAGAAAGCCGAAAACTGACTGTCATGATGAGCCGAGAGCTGGTCGCTGTTCGAGAGGTCTCAAATCCTTAAAGATTTTTTCCGCTTCAAGCGAGGAATCGGCCTTGTCCGATGTAGGCGTGCATAGCGCCCCAAGTTCGGTCTTCCGAATACTAGGGGCTTCACCAAAATTTAAAATTGTAGACTTCTATGGCTAAGTGAGAGTGATAAAGCTGTATAGTCTGATTGCCTTGTTCGCTGCGCTAAACACCTCCTTAAAGGACCAAAGAATTTGGATAAAGAGTGTTTAGATTTATCCCGAACACCCCAGTACTAGTTACATGGGGGCAGAAGCCGACGACTGGCCAACTCTCAGACTTTGTAAACGGCGGCACATAAGGTAATATTTTAAATCAACAAGTGCTATATAGCGCACATGAACTCGCTTTCATTACAGGATGACATGAGTACATTCATTCAAATATTACATCCTTAGCATATTCCTCCGCCACAAGGCGGGCATCCTTCAGGACATTGTTATAATACTGTTCGGGGTGGCGATGCTCCTTGCCCTTCGGCGGCCCCTCCATCACCAGCTTCTCGGCATCCATCTTCGCCCATGCACTTTCGCACGGGCCAAGGCCCTGCACGCACCTTCAATATAGACTGACCGCTTTATGACTTCAAGCCGCGGGCAGGCATTCACAAGCCGCTTTACCAGGCCGAAGTAGCTGTTGGGCAGGGGCTCGCCAGGCCACATCCGGACTATGAGATCCTTCATGGCTAGTTCGGCTGCCCTATGAAGCTCGACCAGTTGCTTCAGCTAGTCGCTCAAGGGCATCGGGTGCTCGGCCCCAATATACTGTCACATTACTCTCAATATGACGTGGCCACTGAAGAAAGAAAGATGGACAAGTTCCTTGGTGGATGAAACCTGCAACTCCGTTGTGCTCTCAGCATGTTCGATTTCCCAGACTTCCAAACTCTGAAACAAGGCTTTTATTGCTGAAAGGGCACACAAGCTTGTATTAGACACTAAGCCCGTCAATAATGATCACAAGCGCAAGTTTGAGCCAAGAAAGGAAATGCAGCCAGTGCAGAAGGCTTGTACCTGGCAGCCGACTCAGGTAGCGTACAAGCCCAATTGGCAACAAAATATTAACAAGGCCACCACCCAAGTCAAGAATGACGTGCTCAACCCAGTTCTGGAGAATCGCCTGTGCAACAATTCTTGTTATAGTTGTGGAAAAACCGGACATTATGCCAAACAGTGTCCCAAGAACAACCGGACCGATGCTACATTCAAGCCACAAGCCCATTATCTGGAGGCATGCCCAAATCAGCACGACATCACGGGATACGTTCATCACATTTCCGCCGATGAAGCCCAAGAGAATCCTGAAGTCATCATTGGTATGTTCCCTATTAATAACATACCTACAGTAATTTTATTTGACTCTAGGGCTTCCCAGAGTTTTGTTGCCCAAAACTAATTTCCTTGTTCGCTTTTGGGCAAGAATATGCTGGTACAAACCCCGGGATCTCTAATCAGAAGCAATCTAGTCTGCCGCAATTTGGAAGTTAATATCAACGGAGTCCGTTTTCCAACCTCTTTGATACTTATTCAGTCTGATAAGTTGGATGTTATCTTGGGTATGAATTGGCTGACTCAGTACCAAGTGTGCATAAATTGTGCGACTCAAGAAGTCACCTTGACCCGCCAAGAGGGGCAAACTACAAAATTTATTGCTTGTAGGAGCATACCCTCCAAGGAGATGGTCTTCACAGCAATGGCTGAAATGGAATTAATTCCGGTGGTCAGCGAGTTTCCTGATGTATTCCCAGAAGAACTGCCAGGCATGCCACCTGATCGAGAGCTTGAGTTTGCAACAGATCTTGTGCCCGGAACCACACCAATACAAAAGAAATATTATTGAATGCCGTCATCAGAATTAGTGGAGCTAAAGAAACAACTTGATGAAATGCTCCAAAAAGGGTATATCCGCCCCAGTTCCTCACCATGGGGATCACCTGCTATTTTCATGGACAAGAAAGATGGTAGGCTCTGCATGTGTGTGGATTACCAACAGTTGAATGATGTCACAATCAAATAAAATACCCTCTACCAAGAATTGATGATTTGTTTGATCAGCTTAGTGGAGCCAAGGTGTTCTCCAAGATCGATTTACGGACTGGATATTATCAGCTCAAAATTAAAAAGGAGGATATTCCCAAGACCGCATTCACCACCCGCTACGGTCTCTATGAACATACATTCATGTCTTTTGGCCTCACCAACGCCCCCACCTTCTTCATGCACATGATGAATAAAGTATTCATGGACTTCCTCGATAAGTTTGTGGTTGTCTTCATCGATGATATACTCATTTACTCAAGAAGTGAAGAAGACCATAAGGAACACCTCCGAGCAGTGTTACAATGACTCCGTGAGCATCAGTTATACGCCAAATTCAGTAAATGTGAATTTTGGCTCAAGCAAGTTGGATTCCTTGGGCATGTGCTATCTGCTGAGGGTATAGCCGTGGACCCAAGCAAGGTAAAAGATGTGCTCGACTGGTTGCCACCCGCAACCGTATCTCAGATCTGGAGTTTTCTTGGATTAGCCGGATACTACCGCCGTTTCATTGAAGGGTTCTCCAAGGTTGCTAAACCCATGACAGAGCTGCTCAAAAAGGATAAGAAGTTTGAATGGACTACGGACTGTGAGAAAAGTTTCACTGAGTTAAAGAAACGCTTGACAACTGCACTAGTATTAACACTTCTAGATATCTACCACAGCTTTGATGTGTACTGCGACGCTTCCAAGCAAGGACTGGGATGCGTACTTATGCAAGATGGCAAGGTAGTAGCTTATACCTCACGACATCTACGACCCCACGAAGGGAATTACCCCACTCATGATTTGGAAATGGCCGCGGTAGTTCATGCTTTAAAAATTTGGAGACACTACCTCATCGGAAAAAGGTGCCAAATTTTTACCGATCACAAAAGCGTCATATATATATTTACTCACCCGGATTTAAAGCTCCGTCAACGAAGATGGCTTGAGTTGGTCAAGGATTATGACCTTGGAATAAATTACCATCCGGGTAAGGCCAACGTGGTTGCCGATGCACTCAGTTGAAAACCTGTCAGTTTAAATGTCATATTGGAATCTTTGCCTCCCGAACTTAAAGAAGAGATTGCTCAGCTCAACCTGGTCATAGTTGAGGCTGGCCTTGCAAATATTCTGAAAGTTACCCCTATTCTTGAGGAAGAAATCTGCAAAGCCCAGCCAGGCGATGCCGATCTGCAGAAATGTGTCAAGCTTTCTGATTTCTCGAAGGATCAGTGCGATACCCTTCGATTCAGGGGAAGGATTTGTGTGCCTAATCAAGCAGATTTAAAGCAAAAGATCCTGTCAGAATCCCACCGAGGGAGTCCTGGACTAGGGGATGTCCGGATAGCCGAACTATCATCGTCGACCGGACTCCAAGACTATGAAGACACAAGATTGAAGACTTCGTCCCGTGTCCGGATGGGACTTTCCTTGGCGTGGAAGGCAAGCTTGGCGATATGGATATGTAGATCTCCTACCATTGTAACCGACTCTGGGTAACCCTAGCCCTCTTCGGTGTCTACATAAACCGGATGGCTTTAGTCCATAGGACGAACAACAATCATACCATAGGCTAGCTTCTAGGCTTTAGCCTCCTTGATCTCGTGGTAGATCTACTCTTGTAATACCCACATCATCAATATTAATCAAGCAGGACGTAGGGTTTTACCTCCACCAAGAGGGCCCGAACCTGGGTAAAACATCGTGTCCCTTGTCTCCTGTTACCATCCGCCTAGACGCACAGTTCGGGACCCCCTACCCGAGATCCGCCGGTTTTGACACCGATATTGGTGCTTTCATTGAGAGTTCCTCTGTGTCGTCACCGATAGGCTCGATGGCTTCTTCGATCATCAACAATGATGCAGTCCAGGGTGAGAC
This sequence comes from Triticum aestivum, assembly GCF_018294505.1. NCBI lineage: Eukaryota > Viridiplantae > Streptophyta > Magnoliopsida > Poales > Poaceae > Triticum > Triticum aestivum. The sequence continues at coordinate 58,947,537 of NC_057804.1, forward strand.
TTTTCTCCCCGGACAGATCTTCGTATTCGGCGGCTTTGCACTGCAGGCCAATTCGCTTGGCCATCTGGAGCAGATCGAAAGCTACGCCCCTGGCCGTCAGGTCAGATTTGGAAGTTTGAACTTCACGGCCGACATCCGTGGAGACTTGATCTTTGATGGATTCGAGCCACAGCCGAGCGCGCTGCACTGTCACGATGGGCATGATTTAGCTCTGCAGCCGGACAGTGCCCTGGAGGCCGCACACGAGCCCGCTCCGACCCTCGATTCGGAACCGGCTGCGCAGATCGAGGACGGGTTGCTAGACACCGCCTCGGGGGCTGCAACCTCTACGGCGATGGAGCCGAATAATGGCCTTGTCCCTTGTGAAGCTCGTGACTCCGAGGTGCCGGACTCCTCGCCGGACTCCGTACCTCCCGCGACCCCTCCAATCGAATCCGATTGGGCCCCGATCATGGAGTTCACCACTGCGGACATCTTTCAACACGCACCTTTTGGCGACATCTTGAGTTCCGTAAAGTATCTCTCATTATCAGGAGAGCCCTGGCAGGACTGCGGTCAGGACAGTTGGGATGCGGATGACGAAGAAATTCAAAGCCCACCCACCACCCACTTAGTAGCCACTGTCGACGATCTAACCGACATGCTAGACTTTGACTCCGAAGACATCGACGGTATGGACGACGATGCCGGAGACGACAAAGAACCAGCGCCTACTGGGCACTGGAAAGCCACCTCATCATATGACATATACATGGTGGATATCCCAAAGGATGGGAATGGCGAAGGAACAGCGGAGGATGACCCCTCCAAGAAACAGCCCAAGCGCCGGCGTCAGCGGCGCCACTCTAAATCCCGCCACAGCAAGAATGGAGATTCCGGCACCGGAGATAATAATACCCCAGACAGTGCCGAAGACAACCCCCTCCAGCAAGATTCAGCACAGGAGGACGGAGAAGCCAGCCCTCATGAGAGAGCGGCAGACGAAGAGGTAGAGGATGATAATTACATGCCTCCCTCCGGAGATGAGGCAAGCCTCGACGACGACGAATTTGTCGTACCCAAGGATCCCGTCGAACAAGAGCGTTTTAAACGCAGGCTTATGGCCACGGCAAACAGCCCCAAGAAAAAGCAGCAACAACTTAGAGCTGATCAAGATCTGCTAGCCGACAGATGGACTAAAGTCCTTGCAGCCGAAGAGCATGAGCTCGAACGCCCCTCCAAAAGCTACCCCAAACGCAAGCTGCTCCCCCGATTAGAGGAGGAGGCATATAAACCTGCATCACCAGCGCACAATACGGCTGACCGACCACCCCGTGGCCGCGACAGAGAGGCCTCTAGGCCCTCCACTAGAACCGTACCCCGGCATCGCTCAAAAAGCACAAGGCCACAGGGGAACACTCCGGACTTGCGAGATATATTGGAGGATAAGGCAAGACAATCAAGATCGATCTATGGATCGCGTGGGCGCCCCATGATACGTGACGACAACCGTCGCGCCGGACACAGCAAGTCCGGCCGGGCCGAACACAGTAGACAAAGCTCTTTCGAGCTTCGTCGTGATATAGCCCAATACAGAGGCGCTGCACACCCACTATGCTTCACAGATGAAGTAATGGATCATCAAATCCCCGAAGGGTTTAAACCCGTGAATATTGAATCTTATGATGGCACAACAGACCCCGCGGTTTGGATCGAAGACTATCTCCTTCATATCCACATGGCCCGCGGTGATGATCTTCACGCCATCAAATACCTCCCACTCAAGCTTAAAGGACCAGCTCGGCATTGGCTCAACAGCTTGCCAGCAGAATCAATTGGGTGTTGGGAGGACCTGGAAGCCGCATTCCTTGATAACTTCCAGGGCACGTATGTGCGACCACCAGACGCTGACGACCTAAGCCATATAATTCAGCAGCCAGACGAATCGGCCAGACAATTTTGGACACGGTTCTTAACTAAGAAAAATCAAATCATCGACTGTCCAGATGCGGAGGCCCTCGCGGCCTTCAAACATAACATCCGCGACGAGTGGCTTGCCCGACACCTGGGACAGGAAAAGCCGAAATCTATGGCAGCCCTCACATCACTCATGACCCGCTTCTGTGCGGGAGAGGACAGCTGGCTAGCCCGCAGCAACAACCTCAACAAAAATTCTGACAGTCCGGATATCAAGGACCGCAATGGCAGGTCGCGTCGCAACAAGAACAAACGCCGCATTAACAGCGACAATAATGAGGATACGGCAGTCAATGCCGGATTCAGAGGCTCTAAACCCGGTCAGCGGAAAAAGCCATTCAAAAGAACTACTCCGGGTCCGTCCAATTTGGACCGAATACTCGATCACTCGTGCCAGATACACGGCAACCCCGAAAAGCCAGCTAACCACACCAACAGGGATTGTTGGGTATTCAAGCATGCAGGCAAGCTAATTGCCGAAAACAACGACAAGGGGCTGCATAGCGATGACGAGGAAGAGACCCGACCGCCGAACAATAGAGGACAGAAGGGTTTCCCCCCACAAGTGCGGACGATGAACATGATATACGCAACCCACATACCCAAAAGGGAGCGGAAGCGTGCACTCAGGGATGTATACGCGATGGAGCCAGTCGCCCCGAAGTTCAACCCATGGTCCTCCTGCCCGATCACTTTTGATTGAAGGGACCACCCCACCAGCATCCGCCACGGCGGATTTGCCGCATTGGTTTTAGACCCAATCATCGATGGATTTCACCTCACCAGAGTCCTGATGGACAGCGGCAACAGCCTGAACCTGCTTTATCAGGATACAGTGTGCAAAATGGGCATAGACCCCTCAAGGATTAAACCCACAAAGACGACCTTTAAAGGCGTCATACCAGGTGTAGAGGCCAATTGTACAGGGTCAGTTACACTGGAAGTGGTCTTCGGATCCCCGGATAACTTCCGAAGCGAGGAGTTAATCTTCGACATAGTTCCGTTCCGCAGCGGCTATCATGCTCTGCTCGGATGTACTGCGTTTGCAAGGTTCAACGCGGTGCCGCACTACGCATACCTAAAGCTCAAGATGCTAGGCCCTCGAGGAGTCATCACGGTCAACGGAAACACTGAACGCTCTCTCCGAACGGAGGAACATACAGCGGCTCTCGCGGCAGAAGTACAGTGCAACCTCTTAAGGCAATTCTCGAGTCCGGCCGTTAAACGACCGGACACGGCTAAACGCGCCCGGAGTAACCTACAACAAGACCACCTGGCACGTTCCGAGCACGCGTAGCAATGCGGCCCCAACCCCAGCCCCTGCAAAATTGCAAGACTGGTCCTTCGCGTACATCATTACGCTCTGGAGATACCATGGGCATAGGGGGAGGGGCACGACCACGATAGTCCCAGAATGTGGCTTAACCACACCAGGGGCTCTCAAGTGTGTCGTTCTTTTTTTTCTCTTTTTCTTTCTTTTACTTACCCACAGGACTCCGTTCATCAGAGGCCCTGTCCAGCAGTAGACCTGCCGGACTCACGATGCAACAACCAGGGAAGGAGAAAGGCTACGACGAATATCTAGGTGGTCTCCATTACGAGCATTAAATCTGTTTTATACACCATTCCGCAGCCTACCCCTAGAGGGGGACATGTTTAATAGTCCCATCCCTTGCTTACCGCACTATTTGTATCATTCTGCATTCACGGCAGTATTTCTTGAATAAACAATGCAACACCTTTTTGCTTATAATTGCATTTCTTTCTTATACATATGTTCATTTATGACATGGTGCATCCGTACACTTTGGTACGGCTAAATACACCAGGGGCTTATGCTTCCCGCATCATGGTGTGATAAGTCCGAACACTTTCACAAGTGCGGCACCCCGAACTTATAGCATTATATGCATCGGCTCCGAATCATGTCTTGGGTCAATAGTTGGGTTTGCCCGGCTCCCATGTTTTGGTACCTTACGTTCCATTGTATCAGCTAAGGTAGCACTGGGAGAACCACTGCGATTGCGCCCCAGCTGAGCTGGGCGAGCGCCTCAGTGGAGAAAGCTAAAACTGACCGTCATGATGAGGCGAGAGCTGGTTGCTGTTCGAGAGGTTTTTTTCGAGTCCCTAAAGACTTATGCCGCTTAGAGGGAGGAACCGGCTTTGTCCAGCCCAGGCGTGGATAGCGCCCCAAATTCGGCCTTCCGAACACTAGGGGCTTCGCCGAAATTTAAAATTATAGAATTCTATGGCTAAGTGAGAGTGTTCAAGCATTATAAGTCCGGTTGCCTCGTTCGTTGTGTTGAGCGCCTCCCTAGATGGACCCAAAAATGGGAACAAGAGTGCTCAAATTTATCCCGAACACCCAGCACTCGTGGCATGGGGGCTGAAGCCGACGACTTGCCATCTCTCAGATTTGATAAACGGCCGCACAGAAGGTAATATTTTAAATTAACAAGCGTTGCTTAGCGCATAAGAACAAAGTTTTCAGCGCACAGGATAACAACATGCGAGTCTACTCAAAAATTACATCTTTGGAGCACTCACCCGCAATAATGCGGGCATCATTCAGGACACTCTTATAATACATCTCGGGCGTGCGATACTCCTTTCCCGGCGGTGGCGCGTCCGTCACAAGCTTCTCAGCATCCATCTTGCCCCATAGCACCTTTGCGCCGGCAAGGGCCCGACAGGCACCTTCAATACATGTGGAGTGCTTGATGACTTCAACCCATGGACAAGCATCCACCAGCCGCCGCACCAGGCCGAAGTAGCTCCCAGGCATGGCCTCTCCGGGCCACAGCCGAACTATGAGGCCCTTCATGGCCTGTTCGGCCACCTTGTGGAGCTCGACCAGCTGCTTCAGCTGGTCGCTAAGGGGCACCGGATGTCTGGCCTCAGCATACTAAGACCAGAAGACCTTCTCTGTCGAGCTCCCCTCCCCAGCCCTGTAGAAAGCGGCAGCATCGGACACGCTGTGGGGCAGATCTGCGAACGCTCCTGGAGAGCTCCGAATTCGGGTAAGTGATAGGTAATCCACACTCACATGCTTGGTTTGCATGAAAAATGCCTTACCCGCCGCTATTTTCTTCAACGCCTCAATTTCCCGGAGGGCCTTGTAGGCTTCGGCCTTAGCGGCTTTGGCACTCTCAAGAGCCGATGCAAGCTCGGACTCTCGAGTCTTCGAGTCGCGCTCCAAACTCTCATGTTTTTCCACGAGAGCCTGGAGCTCTTCCTGTACCTCCGCCACCCGCGCCTCCTGCTTCTCTCGCTCGGTGCGCTCCGCGGCCGCATTACGTTTGGCTGCGGACACCGCCTCCTTCAGGGTCGCCACCATGTTCGTGGCCCCTGCAATACCCACGTTATCCTTGTCATTCTTCTTGCAACCAAATCCTTTTCTGTAAGGTACAACTTTCATAAGGTGTTACTCACCTTCTTTGTCCTCGAGCTGCTTCTTGGCATGGCCGAGCTCGTTCTCGGACCGCTCGAGGCTTTGCTTCAAAGTATTGACCTCCGCAGTCAGTGCGGCAGAGGTCGGCAGCACAGCCTGCAACCCCATATTGACATATTTTTTATGACTCCTGCGTATATCTTTTTAGATCCTCAGTCCGTCTTTTCTTTCCGAACACCGAATCGAGCATCAGGGGCTACTGTCTATGCGGTACTATTTTACATATATCAAAATTCTTACCTCAAAGCCTGTTAGAAGGCTGCTGCAGGCTTCGGTCAGCCTGCTCTTGGCGAGCTGAACCTTCTGAATCACCGCACTCATGACGGTGCGGTGTTCCTCTGCGATGGAAGCGCCGTTGACCGCCTCCAGCAAGCTATCCGGCACCTCCGGTTGGACGGAGGCCGCCGGCGTCACGGTCTTGCCCTTCTTACGAAGGGGCCGCCCGCCGGACTCTGGAACCATTACAGGTTCCGGTGCGGAGTCCGGTGCAAAGTCCGGGAGGCTGCCCTGCGGCACCTCCGGGGCCTCCTCCTCCTGGCGGGTCCCTTCCCGGGATCCTACCTCGGCATCGTCCGCATCACGGGGGGTGGAGGCGGTCGGAAGGGAATCCATATCCGACGCACCCAAGGACCCGCTCAACGAAGCGGGAAGTTCATCCCTTGGCGGACTGCAGGGTTGTATGCAGCATTAGAAAGACACCATGTGGTGAAAAGAAAAACCATGAAGTTATTCGGGAGTCTAGATACTTACGATCTCGCCAGGGGCTTGGCCCTTGAAGGCCAGTCCTCATCGTCATCGCCGGTGTTGGCAGAGCAGTCCGGGGGAAGAGTCCTTCCCTTCTTGGACCCTTCGGCCTCCCTCGTTGGGGAGGCCTTCCTTTTCTTCCCTCCCCCCATTGGGGGAGAGGCCTCTTTCTACTCCTCCTCGCCTTCGTGGGAGGAGTCCGCCTCAGAGTCATCGGACAATGAGTCCGATGACACCTGAAAATGGGAACTCTTTCGAGTGCCCGTGGCCTTCTTCTTGGCCTTCTTCTCCGGCACCACGTGGGGTGCCGGAACCAGCAGCCCCGTTAAGCGGGCGTCCGCTGGGTCTTCTGGCAAAGGGGCCGGACAGTTAGTCCGCTCGGCCTTCTTCAGCCAGTCCTGTCAAAGGAGAGGGAGTTTAGATCCCGCATAGAGTCAAACTATGGAAAACAAGTGTCCCGTAAAGGGTAAAATCGCTTACCTCGCTAGCCGGACGCTGCGAGCTGAATCCGCGATCTTCGGTAGCGGATGCGGGAGCCTCGGCGCCCTTAAACAGCACCCTCCAGGCCTCTTCGTACGTAGTGTCGAAGAGCCTGCTCAAAGTCTGGTGCTGCGCCGAATCGAACTCCCGCATATTGAAGTCCCGTTGTTGGCACGGGAGAATCCGGCGGATGAGCATGACCTGGACTACGTTGACAAGCTTGAGCTTCTTGTTCACTAGCTTTTGGACGCAGGCTTGGAGTCCGGTCAGCTCCTCCGAATCACCCCATGTCAGGCCACTCTCTTTCCAGGAGGTGAGCCGTATGGGGATGCCAGATCTGAATTCGGGGGCCGCTGCCCATTTAGGGTCACGTGGCTCGGTGATGTAGAACCACCCCGATTGCCACCCCTTAATGGTTTCCATGAAGGTGCCCTCGAGCCAAGTAACATTGGGCATCTTGCCCACCATGGCGCCTCCGCACTTCGGTTGGCTGCCCTTCACAACCTTCGGCTTGACACTGAAGGTCTTGAGCCACAAGCCGAAGTGGGGCTGGATGCAGAGGAAGGCCTCACACACAACGATAAACGCCGAGATGTTGAGGATGAAATTCGGGGCCAGATCATGGAAATCCAGGCCGTAGTAGAACATGAGCCCCCGGACAAAGGGATGGAGTGGGAAGCCCAGTCCGCAGAGGAAATGGGAAAGGAATACTACCCTCTCATGGGGCCCGGGGGTGGGGATGAGCTGCCCCTCGTCGGGGAGCCGGTGCGCGATGTCGCTGGACAGATATCCGGCGCTGTGCAGCTTTTGGATGTGCCCCTCCGTAATGGAGGAGGCCATCCACTTGCCTCCCGCTCCGGACATAGTTGGAGAAGGTTGAGGTAAGATGTGCGGACTTGGGAGTTGGAGCTCGAGTTCGCGGAGATGGATAAGCAAAGGAGGAAGAAGGCGTAGGTAAAAGGGTGGATCTTTATCCCCTTTTATGGGCGGACGAAACCATGTGTCCCCACCGGCCTGATAAAACTTGCTTATCTCCCAAGTGCCACAATCAATGGCGCGGTTGGGTTACCCACGTCCATATTGATGGGAATCCCGGAATGAGGGGAACACGATCTCTGCTTCGACAAGACGTTCCAAGGAAACCGCTTCGCTAAATGCGCTGAAGTGGTACAATAAAAACAATTCGAGTAAAGGCTTGGTGGTGGTGTGACGTCACGCCACAAAATACGTCAGTAGATTGAACTTGTGTAAATATTATTCTCTCTACGGTGGTATGTGGAATTTATTTTGCAGAGCCGGACACTATCCTGGTGTTCACGATCTTCTATGAATTATTCGGAGGAGGAACCTGCCTTGCAATGCCGAAGACAATATGTGCGCCGGACTCGTCGTCATTGAAGCCTAATTCAGGGGCTACTGAGGGAGTCCTGGACTAGGGGGTACGGATATGTAGATCTCCTACCATTGTAACCGACTCTGTGTAACCCTAGCCCTCTCCGGTGTCTATATAAACCGGATGGCTTTAGTCCATAGGACGAACAACAATCATACCATAGGCTAGCTTCTAGGGTTTAGCCTCCTTGATCTCGTGGTAGATCTACTCTTGTAATACCCACATCATCAATATCAATCAAGCAGGACGTAGGGTTTTACCTCCATCAAGAGGGCCCGAACCTGAGTAAAACATCGTGTCCCTTGTCTCCTGTTACCATCCGCCTAGACGCACAGTTCGGGACCCCCTACCCGAGATCCGCTGGTTTTGACACCGACACCCACGAATCCTCGTATTCAATTCACCCTGGAGGTACAAAAATGTATGAAGACCTTCGACAAATATTCTCGTGGGATGGAATGAAGAAAGACATTGCTTATTTCGTGGCCTGTTGTGACATATGCAACAAAGTAAAGGCAGAACATCAGAAGCCAGCCGGACTTCTACAACCGCTGCCAGTGTCACAATGGAAATGGGATGATGTTTGTATGGACTTCATCACCGGACTACCTAAGACCCGACGAGGCAATGATGCGATCTGGGTCATAGTGGATACATTGACCAAAGTAGCCCACTTCCTCCCAATCAGAACCTCATACTGAGCAGATGAGCTTGCACATCTGTATGTATGCACAATAGTTAGTCTGCATGGAGTTCCCCGAACCATCACTTCTCACTGAGGTTCACTTTTCACCTCCGCTTTTTGGTCCCGTCTCCATCATGCCCTAGGAACGGAATTGAAATACAGTACCGCTTATCATCCTCAGATGGATGGACAGACAGAACGAGTAAATCAAATACTCGAAGATATGCTCTGAGCCTATGCTTTGGCCCAAGGCCCAAAATGGGAAGATTGCTTGCCCTACGCCGAGTTCTCGTATAACAATAGCTTCCAGACCAGTTTAAATATGTCACCATATGAAGCTTTGTATGGCCGTAAGTGCCGTACTCCCTTAAATTGGTCTCAAACTGGAGATAGCCATATTTTCAGAACGGGTCTCATGCTGGAAGCCAAAAAACAAGTCAAGGGGATTCGAGACAGATTGCAATTGGCCAAATCGCGACAGAAAAGTTATTACGATGCAAAACACCGACAGATCAGCTTTGAACCCGGAGAACATGTCTATCTTTGAGTCACGCCTATGAAAGGTATCAAGAGGTTTCAAACCCGTGGAAAATTGGCACCCAAATTTATTGGTCCATTTCCCGTTATGACATGAGTGGGTGCTGTGGCATATCAGTTGGAGATGCCCCCTGAATTGTCAAACATGCACAACGTGTTCCACGTTTCACAATTGCGATGGTGCATATCACCGCCCGAGAAAAAGACCGATTTGACAGAGATAGAGCTGGCAAAGGACTTAACCTATGAAGAGAGGCCAGTTAAATTTTTGGATCAAATGGAAAGAGTCACTCGCAGTAAAGCACGAAAGTTTTACAAAGTCCAATGGAAGCATCGTACCGAGTCAGAATCAACATGGTAATCAAAATAATTTCTTAGGGCATGTTATCCGGAATGGTTTTCCCAAGCAACCGAATCTCGAGGACGAGATTCATTCTAAGTGTGGGAGGTTTGTGACAGTCTGGTTTTGGCCCTCTTTTCTTTGCCTGGTTTTTAGTTGAGTTGGTTTTGAATTTGGAGTTTTTGAATCATTTCATTTGGACTTAACCACTTGGGTAGCCCTTGATTTTCACCCAAGTGCTCCCTCTCCTCCTCAAAACCATCATTCCACCTCAGGATCATCTCAAAATATTGCTTGGAATATTTTTCTTAAATGAAAAATATTCATTTTGACCTCCAAAACCCTAGTTAGCCCTTTGTGCTCCAAAGCAACCCTAATTTTTCTTGCTCCAAAAATCCTGAGAAAAATCCCAATTATTCATTGGACCCTAGGGCACCTTTCTGAGCAAAAATATTCCATCACTCTTTGGAATATTTTGGCTACAAAAAATAAATTCATTTATAGACAGAAATGGTAGTTTCTATAGCAACTACCTTTTTATTAGCTCCACTGTAGCTGGTTTTTCTTGTGCCTATTTACCTTAGTAAGTGTAAGTAAACCCCCAAAGCTCAGCCCTTAACTCCCAGTGGTTTGACCACAGTAAATCTCCAAAGTTACTGTCCAGAAACTTGCCAGCAGTACAAATTCATTTCTACTGCACCTGGATCCAAGCCAAACCATGGTAACACTTTAATTTACTAAGGAGTACACGCCAGACATCATGGTTAGCACATAGGGTGGCCTGATGTCACGGTTCACGCGGTGACTGCGTTCGTCCGGGCATGCTGGCATGCAAAACGCGCGCTCTACGTGCCGCCTAGCACTCTGTTGAGCACGTGTTCGCTGCCCAGCTGGCCCAAGCATGCCACACCTCTCCACCCCCTTAACTCCCCCCTGGTGCCTGCTGACACCGGAGCTCGCCGTAGCGAGCATGGACACGGTCCGGCCAACGACATAGTGCACGGCACACTGTGCTCGTCGCTTTCCCCCTCGCTCCTGTGCTCGTCCGCGCCTGCAAATAGTTCTTGCGTGACCTCCGTCGTCTTCCCCCTCTCTCTCTGGCACCGTTCGTCACTGGGCGCCGTGGAAAGGTGTCCTTCGACGGAGCCCGAACCCTCCTCGCCGCCCGCCTATAAATGCCGCCACCCCCAACCTCTTGGAGCACCCGCAACTACTCCCACACGCTCCACAAACTTGTAGAAGCCGCAGCCCGGCCGGGAAGGCCGCGGGCTGCTGTACTGAAGCTCGAGCTCGCCGGCTATCCCCTTTGGATCGTCCCGGCAGCTCCAGCCCCTCCCAGGCCAGGGCGACCCTGCCAGGGCCTCCGCCACTCTTCGGTGAGGCCGTTCCACCCCTCTGATGCCCCTGGAGCCGCCCCGAACCATCGTCATCTTCGTCTCCGGCGATCTCCGCCCTCTGCCTCTGCTGGAGAGGACGATTCTGACACCGTCCGGTCACCTCTAGCCACGCTACGGGTAAGGGCAGGTGCGCAACCTTCTTCTCCTTCGATCCCCCCTCTCGTTTGACCCCAAGAACCCTCGTCGCCGGCGTGTGCTCCGGCGAAGCGCCGCCTCCCTCTGTTTCCCTCTCCCCTCCTTCTGGCCTGACTAGCGAGGCCTGCTAGTCAGCCACTCATTACGCGCGCGAAGCAGTATGAGTGGTGGTGCCCTGGGCATTTACGTCTTCGATGTCACCCCCTAGTTTGTTTATTTTTATTTCAAATTCATTTAAATCCAAGAAACTCCAAACATCCATAACTTTTTATCTATAAGTCCAAATGCATTGGTTCTTTTTGCATTGTGTTCTTTGTCCAAAAATCTAAGAGCACCCAAAAGATGGGATTTTTCCTTGCTGTCTAGATTTTCTGGTAATTTTCAGAAGGTTTCTTGATGTTTTCTTTTTGTGGTTTTATTTATTTTCAGAAGAGCAAGCTTGTCTTGAGGATCACCAGGAGATTTGTGAACCTCATCAGCACTAAGGCAAGCCACAACAACATTTTCATAGTGCCACTTCAATATTTGTGATTTTCCTACTTGAACTTATGGTTATTCATGCATTTAAATTATTTATATGATAATTATATTCTGTTAGATGCTTGCCATGTTAAAATGCTTGATTTACAGAAAGTTTGAAGTAAATCTTGTTAATAAGCTAACAAGAACTTAGTTATGGGTAATGAATAAATAATATGGTCATGAAGGTTAATAATTAGTTTAATTATTATTCTTGCATGATGAAAAATGATGAGATTGCTAGAAATGATTCTGGTTTAAGTGATGTTTGATCTTAACCAGAGAAGTATCTTGAGTTGATGATGGCTCCGTGGGAGCGTGGTTGATTTAGTTATTTTCATGGTTATGTGATGCATGTGTTAGTGATGGATAGCATGGCATTATGACACCGGTTATTTTCACTTTAAGTTGAACCTGATAAGAAACTAAACGTGAATATGTTGTTGACTGGGTCATGGTGCCGCTGAAACGAGTTTTTCCCAATGCAACCACATTTCCCGGTATGGGACGGCCTTAATGCGTTTCATTGTCGTGCCTCTGGTCGGTGCCTCCATCCAGGGAAGGTTATGGGCGTGTTGTACCCTGGCCCGGTAAGCAGGCATAACCTTATGAGCCCGTTGTTAAGTTAAGTTTTGGTACCGGGTCCCAGAGTGGATCATGGCCACGATGGTAGTCGAGGTGTCTGGAGGTAGGCACGGGGCCACCCAGGACTAGCCCGACGGGGACTGAGTCGGAGTGGCCGGGAGAGTGTCTTGACAATGAAGTGGTTTTGTCGGAATACCGTTGCTCCACCCGAATGGGAGTGCGAGGCCATGGGTTCCGTAGTGTGGGTACAGTGTACTAACCTCTGCAGAGTGTATTAATCTACCGATAGGCGAGTCCATGGTTACGAACACGCTCGAAAGTAGGGTACACCATGGGTCAACACTTAATAAATATGCACACTAAGTTTGCACTGAGAATGGCTGTGAGGCCATCGTATTGAGACAGGTCATGTATTGGTCGGGTTGTGATCGCCGTAAGGATCACGGGCCATGTATTGGTCGGGTTGTGATCGCTGTAAGGATCACGGGCCATGTATTGGTTGGGTTGTGATCGCCGTAAGGATCACGAGTTTGTTTTTGAGATCATCAAGTTTGTGGTCTGGAAATGATCACGTTCGGTAAGCCATTCCATGGGACGAGTACCAGTTGAGCATATTCATAGCATGTTGGATATATTGTTGCATTGTTATTAAATGGTTAAATATCATGATATTGTTTGTCATTATGTTTATGCTTGTTGTGAGCTTGCAAGTACATTCAATGTACTGACCTGGCGTGTCATGCCAGATCTCAGGAAAGTCTCATTGGAAAGGAATGCTGTTTGAGTCTAGATCGTGTCCACATGGGTGTCCCCGTGCTATGGAGTTCCGCTACGACGTTGTTCCGCTGCCGCGTAGTTGTCATGATCGAGGTCCCTTTATGTTCACTAAATAATGCACATATTGTTCAGCCGCACCGTGTGTGCCGCTTGGCCTCGCTATCTGTTGTAATATAAACTATGCTCCGCTAGCATGAATAAAGCGGTTGTTTTTCTGTACCAAGTTGTTGTGTGTTTCCAGAAGACAAGGTCTCTGGGCTGGCAATGCAAGGTAAACCGGTCACTCTGAGCCGGGGTGCCACAACATCTTTCCCACCATGGCGCCTTTGCACTCCGCTTGCTGGCCAACCACTATCTTCGGCTTCACATTGAAGGTCTTCAGCCACATGCCGAAGTGGGGCTTGATGCGGAGGCCTTGCACACGATGATAAACGCCGAGATATTGAGGATGAAATTGGGGGCTAGATCATCGAAGTCCAGCCCGTAGTAGAACATGAGCCCGCGGACAAATGGGTGGAGGGGAAATCCCAGTTCCTCGGACGAAGTGGGCAAGGAATACGACCCTCTCATGGGGTCCTGGAGTAGGGACGATTTTCCCTACGTCTGGGAGCCGATGCGCAATGTTTGCAGCCAAATATCCGGCTTCCCGGAGCTTCGTAATGTTCTCCTCCGTAATGGAGGAGGCCATCCACTTGCCTCCCGCTCCGGACATATTTGGAATGGCTTTGCGGAGAAGGTGGGAACTTGGGCACTGGAGCTGGAGCGTGCAAGAATGGATGGGCAGGGGAAGAAGAAGGCATGGGTGAAAAAGAGGAATCCCTATCCCTTTATAAAGGCGGTAGAAACTGTGCGCCTCCTGTCCGTGTCAAAACCGGCGGATCTCGGGTAGGGGGTCCCGAACTGTGCATCTAAGGCTAATGGTAATAAGAGGCAGGGGACACGATGTTTTACCCAGGTTTAGGCCCTCTTGATGGAGGTAATACCCTACTTCCTGCTTGATTGATCTTGATGATATGAGTATTACAAGAGTTGATCTACCACGAGATCGTAGAGGCTAAACCCTAGAAGCTAGCCTATGATTATGATTGTTGTTGTCCTACGGACTAAACCCTCCGGTTTATATAGACACCGAAGGGGGCTAGGGGTACACAAAGTCGGTTACAGAGAAGGAGATCTACATATCCGAATTGCCAAGCTTGCCTTCCACACAAAGCAGAGTCCCATCCGGAGACGGGACGAAGTCTTCAATCTTGTATCTTCATAGTCCAACAGTCCGGCCAAAGTATATAGTCAGCTGTCCGGGGACCCCTTAATCTAGGACTCCCTCAGTAGCCCCTGAACCAGGCTTCAATGACGATGAGTCCGGTGCGCAGATTGTCTTCGGCATTGCAAGGCGGGTTCTTCTCCAAATTCTCCAGAGTATTGTTGTAGCGAGCAACTTCCGGCTCCTCATCAATGTCATGCTTCTCGGCTTCTGTGCTTTAATAATGGCCGTCTCCATGTGTCGAGCGAATGCGAGAAGTCGAGGCATTTTTACATTTGCCACCCCGACCATGCGAGTAAATCATCTATTTAAAGAGACGGGGATCCTCAGATCCAAATCACACCATCTCCTCCTAGCGAGCATTCATCAGAGCGCGTCCGGAAAAAATCCATACCACCATGGCCGACCGTCGCAGCTCCTCCTCTCGCTCCCGTAGCACTAGGCCAGGCGATTGGGAGAAATGTTCTGTCCCCCCCAGCCGACTAGTAGAGTTGCAGACCAAGGGGTTTCTCCCACCTGCGTGCATGGTCCCCGTCCGAGCTGGACTAGCCACTTATAATGGCGGGGAGCAAGCGGAGAGTTCTCCAAATCTATCCAAGGGAGAGCGGGTATGCTTCATCCCCTATTTGCTGAGGGGACTCGGATTTCCGATCCATCCTTTCCTCCGCGGGCTCCTGGAGTTCTACGGCCTCCAGCTGCATAACTTTACCCCAGCCTCCATACTGCATATCGCAGGCTACGTTGCCTTCTGCGAGCTATTTCTGGGTTGCAAAGCTCATTTCGAGCTGTGGAAGAGGCTATTCTACCTCGTACCCCGCACTCAGGAGGGGTCGGTATATCAAGTGGGCGGAGCCGAAATATGGCGCATCACCGAGACCGGATACCTATCCGGTACCCCGAAGAAGACATCCGAGGACTGGCCTTCGGAGTGGTTTTACATAGAGGACGTCCCTCTTCTAGACCCTATTCGGAAGGGCCTTCCTGAGTTCGTAAATGCCCCGCTGAAGAAACGCCACAGCTGGCGCCCTTGGAGCCCCCAGGGGGAAGATAACAGAGAGGTCCTTTTCCTAATGGACATGATTAAGACGTTGGCCAAATCAGGACTAGCTATAGTTGAGGTTATGTCAATATGTGTAATGCGGGGAGTGCAACCACTTCAATATCGGGGGAAACCCATGTGGCACTTCAATGGAGAAGGCGATGCCACCCGCTGCGGCCGTAAAGGTCCGGACACTCCAGCTGCTCTGGCGAAGATACTGTCCGATTTGTACAAAGGAGAAGAGGAGGAGTTCATCCATATCAAGCCACGGGATGGATTCTCCATGTACAACCCCCCAAGCTGGGTGAGTCACTATCTTTTATTCCAGTCTTTCCCGCATTTTTAGCACAAATATTTACCTAGTCAATTCATAGCAAGTACTGCGAAGAGCTATGAAGGAGGTTAACAGCCCGTCTCCACAGCTAGAGGACCCCAACCGGGCCCTCGACCCCGGACTCAAAGAAGATCCGGACATGTTTGTGGAGCTTGTTGACAGGACATTTTATCAGTTAAGCTGCGATGGTGTGTTGGTGGCCATCATAGCTGATTATCCTGGACTACTCCCTGTATCCCATGTAAGTAAAGCCAGAGTCCCAACTTCCAAAAAGGATTCCCTCTTTACACCTTACCCACCGCACATGTATTGCTTCTTACAGGGAAGGCCATCGGGACGCCATGCCGAACCCGCGGTGACTCATCAACAAGGGGCACCAAAGCCGGGTAGGCTTAAAAGGACGGCGATCAAGACTGAAACACCATTGCAAAGGTATGTTTAAAAACCCTGCCACGTAATTATTATTGTTAAAATATAACAATGTCCATTTGTCTTCTGGCAGAAAAAGCGCTCGCCGGACTATATCCGGAGAGCCTGCCGGTCACGCCTCCACCAGCCGGACTCCGAGGCCGGACTCAAGGGCGGAGGTCAACACGGACGATCCTCCAAC
Source organism: Triticum aestivum (assembly GCF_018294505.1). Lineage (NCBI taxonomy): Eukaryota > Viridiplantae > Streptophyta > Magnoliopsida > Poales > Poaceae > Triticum > Triticum aestivum. The sequence continues at coordinate 58,963,783 of NC_057804.1, forward strand.
AGAGGATGCGGATAGATTTTCTGCTACAAACTCCAAAGTGGAGAGTGCCATGAATCATAGGCGCCGACGGGCCGCACTACGCGACCCTAATTTCTCTGAAGAGGCGTTCGATGCCTTCAACTCAGGGGACACGTACATCCGGGCTACTCAAGGTGGCCTCGCCAGGGCCACGGACCAGTACGTAAAGGATATACGGGTAAGAAAATTTGATAAGTATGTATATCAGTAGCCCATGAGACTTGAAACAGTTGGCACAACTGATTTAAGGATCCTCGTGTGCATAGGTTCTGACAGAGAAGAATACCGAGCTTTCTAAAGAGCTGGAGGAGTGCAAAGCCCAACTGCGGGCCACAATTGCCGTAATGGAAGAGTCTACGAAGGCCCCATTTGGTAATACTTGTTTTGATCAAAAATAATGTCATGGCATGTACTAGTTTAGTATTCGGCATGGATGCAAATCTAACAATAGATTCTGCAGACAATCCCGGAGTCAATCCGGAGATCGTACCAGAGGATGAGCAACATGTTCGGCGACAGCTGAAGGCTGGCGAGCGTGTGCTTAAAAAGGTTATAAAGGAGAAAAATACTCTCTAGGATGCGAACACCCAACTGGACGTTGAATTAAAGGATGTTTGGGCCCAGCTTGCTGACTCCGGAAAGGAGAATAAGAGGCTTCGACGCGGCATATTCAGTAAGTGCTCTAATGAACCACTATAAAGTTTGGCGAAGAAGTGTGCTAACAGAATTATGTCTGTAGGCATGCCGACAGGTCGTCCCAAAGAGGAGATGCATGGATCTGCAGGTGATCTTCTGCCAGAGCTCTCACAACTGCACAAACAAGTTCGACAGGTGATGTAGGGTATTGCCCAAGCCTTGTGGCCATCCGCCTCCCTGCCGGGAGGCATGGGGGAGCTTGTGGAGATGCTCAAGGGAGCGTGGTGGTGCTTCCGATTATGGAAGATATCGATCTACTGACAAGGTGCAAGGGAAGCCTGGGCCATGGTGAAGACGCGATATACCAAGGCTGACCCAAACCACATGGCTGAGGTCGGACCTGTAGGATCAGATGGGAAAGAGATCCCTGTAAGTCTAGTATATGACCAGGTAGCATTAGCCGCTAAGTAATCCCAACAGGACAGTAGGCTAGATAGCCTGTTGGATGGTATAGAAGAAGAATTTAGTCAGTCTAAGTGACTTTTGTACATCAAAGGACACATTTGTCCCTAGCCGGATTGTAAATCATTTGTCTTGGCCGACCTTTTCGCTTCAACCTCTGGACCCGACAGTCCGGAGTGTATCCGAATACCTGCTCGGTTATGTGAGAACCGGGGCACGCATGGAAACTAGGCGTAGGGGTCATAAGTGCTTGAACAGACAAGTACCGAACTAGTTATGTTATATTACATGGGTAGTATGAAACATCTTCCAGGGAGAATAGTTCCGTTAAGGGTTCCTTTCCCTGGGTGTGCACGCAGTAAGGTGCATGCTCGAACTACGAAAAATGACGCTTGATATAATCATCTGGGGTCATGTTTTCTAATAAGTAGAAGACATCTTTTGTTCACCGACCGAATATTCCCTTAAGAGCGCTAGCTTTCGGCTTCACCTAGTCTAAGGTACACATCCGGCTGGCCCGGCAGTAACAATCGCAGAGGTGCTCCCCTTATGCCCTAGCCGAATTAACAGGAACGTAGGGCATAAACACAAGAGCTAGGCAACCCAGCTTGGCCAAAACTTAAGTCATATCGATACATATAATGGTGAAAAAGGCACATATGGGGAAATGACGCAAATGTGGTGGGCATAAAGCCCCGAAGGTAACTATATTAAGCTTCCGTATAAGAAGTCCCCAGGTATATTGAGCGCGCATAGTGCGGCATGAGTGTGCGGTCAAAGCATACTTGAAGCTTTTAAAGCTTTATATAAAAAGGAGAAAGAGACGATAAAATTTAAAAGGGGAGACGGAGGTAAGGAGACAAACACAGGGTTCGACACTAGGCGTAGAATCTTCAGAGTCTGGCCGCGTTCCATGGGTTTGGCTCGAGTCGATTATCTGATGCATCACGCAGGCGGTACGCACCTCTAGTGAGAACTTTGTCAATGATGAAGGGACCCTCCCACTTGGGCTTGAGCTTGTCCTTTTTCTTCTCTGGTAGGCGTAGAACGAGTTCGCCAATGTTATAAGTTTTGGCGCATACATCTCTGCTTTGATACCTTCGAGCCTACTGTTGATAGAATGCGGAACGGGCCTTTGCGACGTCATGCTCCTCCTCCAGGGCATCTAAGCTATCCTGTCGATCCAGCTCGGCTTCTCTCTCTTCGTACATGCACACTCTAGGTGAGTCATGGATGATATCGCAGGGTAGTACTGCCTCTGCGCCGTACACCATAGAAATGGTGTGTGTTCGGTTGTGCGATTTGGCATGGTCCGCAGCCCCCATAGTACGGAGTCGAGCTCCTTGACCCAGTGCGTATCTGATTCCTTCAAGGATCGCACTAGTCTGGGTTTAATGCCGCTCATAATAAGACCATTCGCTCGTTCGACTTGACCGTTTGTTTGGGGGTGATAGACGGAGGCGTAATCGAGTTTTATGCCCATTTTGCTGCACCAGGTTTTCACCTTGTCGGCTGTGAAGTTCGAGCCGTTATCAGTGATGATGTTGTGGGGGACACCGTAGCAGTGTACGACCCCAGATATAAAGTCTATCACCGGTACGGACTCGGCCGTTTAACTGGTTTGGCTTCTATCCATTTGGTTAATTTATCGACCATGACCAACAAGTATTTCTTCTTATGGCTTCCTCCTTTAAGGGGTCCAACCATATCGAGCCCCCAGACCGCAAAGGGCCAAGTTATGGGGATTGTTTGGAGGGCGGTGGGTGGCATATAGCTTTGATTTGCAAAAGGCTGGCAGCCGACACAATGTTGGACAAGGTCCTGTGCGTCTGCCCGGGCTGTCGGCCAGTAGAAACCTGTACGGAAGGCCTTGCTTACGAGCGCCCGAGCTGCGGCATGGTGGCCGCCTAGTCCGACATGAATTTCGGCCAAAAGCTACCGCCCTTCCTCTTCGGAGATGCACCTTTGGAGCATTCCGGTCGCGCTTTTCTTATAAAGCTCTCCCTCATGGACTTTGTAGGCTTTAGAGCGCCGCACATTGCAACGTGCCTCATTTTGGTCCTCTGGGAGTTCCTGCCTATTTAAGTAGGCTAAGAAGGGTTCTGTCCACGGGGCGATGACCGCCATAATCACGTGGGCCGAAGGTGTTATTTCGGTGGCATAGCCTCCGATTACGTCAGATTGTTCAGGATCTGGGGTTGTATGCGGACCCGGACTGGTATTGCCGGTCTTCCCTTCCCATACCACGGATGGTTTGAATAGTCTTTCCAAAAAAATATTAGGTGGGACGGGGCCACGTTTAGCGTCGATGCGGGCAAGGATATTTGCCGCTTGATTGTTTTCTCGAACCACATGGTGGAATTCGAGCCCCTCGAACCGAGCTGACATTTTGAGAACGGCATTGCGGTAGGCCGCCATTTTCGGGTCCTTGGCATCGAAGTCTCCATTTATTTGAGATATTGCGAGATTTGAATCCCCACGTACTTCTAGGTGATTGAATGCCCATGGAGACTGTCATCCGAAGACCGTGTAACAATGCCTCATACTCGACTGCATTGTTGGAATCTGTGTAAAGTATTTGGAGTACGTATTGGACTGTATCTCTAGTAGGGGACGTCAGGACGACGCCAGCCCCTAGACCAACTAGCATCTTAGAGCCGTCAAAGTTCATGATGCAATTGGAGTATGCGCCATACTCTTTAGGGAGTTCGGCTTCTGTCCATTCGGCAATGAAGTCAGCCATTACTTGCGACTTAATGGCTCGCCGTGGTTTGTATGTTATGTCGAACAGGAGGAGCTCGATAGCCCATTTAGCAATCCGGCCCGTGGCATCGCGGTTATTTATTATATCATTGAGTGGTACTTCGGAGGCCACCGTGATTGAACACTCTTGAAAGTAGTGTTGCAGTTTTCGGATGCCATGAAGACCGCGTATGTTATCTTTTGATAATGTGGGTACCGTGACTTGCATGCAGTGAGGACAGTGGATACGTAGTATACCGGATTTTGTAGTGGGAATTTATGTCCATCTGTCTCTCGTTCGACGACGAGCACTGCGCTTACAACCTGGTGTGTTGCAGCTATGTATAGCATCATGGGTTCACTAACATTTGGCGTTGCCAGAATTGGATTGGTGGCCAAGAGGGATTTTATTTCTTCCAGCCCAGCCATAGCCGCATCCGTCCACTCAAAGTGTTCGGTGCATCGAAGAAGGCGATAAAGAGGTAGTGCCTTTTCTCCTAATCGGGAGATAAAGTGGCTCCAGTTAATTTCTGGATTTGCTTGAGGTCTGTTGGGGTAGCCAACTATGACAGAGCTCGGATTTTAGCCGGGTTTGCTTCGATTCCTCTATTGGAAATAATAAAGCCCAAGAGCTTTCCGGCCGGTACACCGAAAACGCATTTTTTCAGGTTGAGCTTGATGTCATATGTTCGGAGATTGTCGAATGTAAGCCTCAAGTCGTCTATTAATGATTCGACGTGTCTGGTTTTGATGACCACATCGTCTACATAAGCCTCCACTGTTTTGCCGATTTGTGTTTCCAGGCATGTCTGAATCATGCGTTGATAGGTTGCACCAGCGTTTTTGAGCCCAAAAGGCATGGTGTTAAAACAGAAGGGGCCGTATGGAGTGATAAATGATGTTGCGGCTTGATCGGACTCCGCCATCTTGATTTGATGGTATCCAGAGTATGCGTCGAGGAAACACAATGAGTCGTGTCCTGCGGTAGCGTCTATAATTTGATCGATGCGGGGGAGGGGGAAGGGATCCTTACGGCAAGCCTTATTGAGGTCTTTGAAATCGAGGCATAGGCACCAGGATTTGTCCTTCTTTGGTACCATCACCAGGTTTGCTAGCCAGTCCGGATGTTTTATTTCTTTGATGAATCCGGCTTTGAGTAGCTTGGCTAGCTCCTCTCCCATGGCTTGTCGCTTGGGTTCTGAAAAGCGCCGAAGAGTCTGCTTGACCGGCTTGTATCCTTTTAGCATGTTTAGGCTATGTTCGTCCAGCCTGCGCGGGATACCTGGCATGTCTGAGGGATGCCAGGCGAAGATGTCCCAATTCTTGCGCAAGAACTCTCGTAGTGCAGCGTCTATTGTGGGGTTCAGCTGTGCCCCAATTGATGATGTTTTTGTAGGGTCCGTTGGGTGGACTTGGAATTTGACTATTTCATTTGCTGGTTTAAAAGAGGTGGACTTGGGTCGTTTGTCGAGTATCACGTCGTCCCTATCCACTGCGGAGCGCAGCGCCTTTAACTGTTCGGCCGCGAGGGCTTCGGATAATGCCTCCAGGGCTAGTTCGGCGGTTTCATTTTTGGCGCGGAGTGCTATGTCTGGATCACTAGCTAGAGTGATAATTCCATTGGGCCCTGGCATCTTGAGCTTCATGTACCCGTAATGGGGTATAGCTTGGAAGCTTGTGAATGCATCCCGTCCTAAAAGGTTGTGGTATCCACTGCTAAACAGGGCCACTTGGAATGTGATTTCTTCAGACCTATAATTCTCTGGAGTGCCGAATACCACATCTAGTGTGATTTTTCCCGCGCATCATGCCTCCCGGCTAGGGATGATTCCTCTGATGGTCGTGCTGCTTTGCTCAATGCGGCTCTTATCTATTTCCATTTTGTTAAGAGTTTCCTCATAGATGAGGTTTAATCTGCTGCCGTCGTCCATGAGCACTTTAGTAAGCCGGAAGCCGTCCACAATTGGACTAAGGACCAAAGCGGCTAGTGCTTGGACTGTTCGGAATTGAGGTTCATCACTGGCATTGAAGGTTATGACCGTATCGTTCCACGGGTTTATTGCCGCGACGTGGCAGACTTCGGCGAGGCTGTGGAGTGCTCGCTTGCGCCTATTGTTTGAGGCAAAATTCTCGAAGACTGTCAGTACTGTATTGTTATTTTCTGCGGGATGGTGCTCTACTGTATTGTTGATGAGAAGGTCCTCGCCGCTCTTGGCCACCTGCCGGAGTATCCAACATGCTCTAAGGCTGTGTGTGGGATGATGCCCGGTGTGCTATGAATTTTGCATGGCCTGTTGAGCCATCCCTCCAGTATGGTTCCGCGCCCTGTAGAGGGCTTTGGCTTCTTTGTAATTGGGTTGGGTGACTTGCAAGAGCGCAGCCTTTTAGTTCGGACAAGAGGTTTAGTTAGGGCCGAAGGATCCCAGAATTTTGTTTGGGTTTTCCAGGCGCTTTCCATCACACAATACTTCTGTACTATGGCCTCCAAGTCGGCAAAGTGTGCTATGTCACGACGACTTATGGCATTGAGAATTCCCTTGTCCATGCAATTTTTGCAAAAGAATGAGATTGTGTCTTCCTCGTGACAGTCCTTAACCTTGCTCATTACAAGGAGGAATCTGGCCCAGAAGTGGTGTACTGTCTCTTCGGGCTCTTGTCTAATGTGGGAAATATCACTTGTGTCTGGGTGGGCGGGTAAACTTAAGTCCACATCCTGACCCAATCTGAGACCCAGGGGAAAAGGAGCTCCCGAGCTTGGCAGCTCGGGCCCCAGGATGTTGCCCAATATTTGTGGCCCATTGCCCAATTCTGAGTTCGGAGCCTGGGCCATGTCCTTCCGTAGACGGGTATCCGGCTCGGAGAGCTTGGGAATCCAGACATAGTTTGTCCTCAATATAGAGGAAGAATCTTTGTTTTGTTCCTCCACCACCGCTATCTGATGGGTGATCGGCGGAGAGTTAATCTCCCTTAGGTCGGGTTTAATCCCAATCCGAGCGACTCCCAGGGCGGCGATGTGATCCAAGAGCTCGTTTAGGGAGGAGAGCTCCATTGGATCCATCTGCTCGGTGAATTCTAGGCTGACGTGGAGGCTGTTCTTGATGACCCGAGAAGTCATCGTCGGTGCGGCGGGCGAACGGGCGGCCATAACGAAACCGCCCAGCCGGAGAGTTTGGCCTACAACCAGGGATCCTCCAGAGGTGATGTTGTCCTTGACAATAAGGCGAGCCATCAGGACTTATCGCGACGACACAATGGAACTCTCAATGAAAGCATGAATGCCGGTGTCAAAGCTGGTGAATCTCGGGTAGGGGGTCCCGAACTGTGCGTCTAAGGCTAATGGTAACAGGAGGCAGGGGACATAATGTTTTACCCAGGTTCGGTCCCTCTCGATGGAGGTAATACCCTACTTCCTGCTTGATTGATCTTGATGATATGAGTATTACAAGACTTGATCTACCACGAGATCGTAGAGGCTAAACCCTAGAAGCTAGCCTATGATTATGATTGTTGTTGTCCTACGGACTAAACCCTCCGGTTTATATAGACACCGGAGGGGGCTAGGGTTACACAAAGTCGGTTACAAAGAAGGAGATCTACATATCTGAATTGCCAAGCTTGCCTTCCACGCAAAGGAGAGTCCCATCCGGACATGGGACAAAGTCTTCAATCTTGTATCTTCATAGTCCAATAGTCCGGCCAAAGTATATAGTCCGGCTGTCCGGGGACCCCTTAATCCAGGACTCCCTCACCTCCCCACTTGCCCCGTAAAATCGCTTATTCCCCAAGCACCGCGATTGATGGCGCGGTTGGGTTACCCACACCCGTATTGATGAGAATCCCGTGATAAGGGGACACGATCTCTGCTTCGACAATACGTGCCAAGGAAACCGCCTCGCAATATGAGTAGCTGGTTGAGAAAAACGGTTCGAATAATGATCGGGCCGAGGCGTGATGAAAATTTGTCAGCAGATTAGATTTGTGGCATATAGTGCTCTCTACGGTGGTATGTGGAATTTGTTTTGCAGAGCCGGACACGATCCTCGTGTTCAAAATCTTCTATGGAGTATTCAGAGAAGGAACCCGCCTTGCAATGCCGAAAACAATCTGCGCGCCGGACTCATCATCATTGAAGCCTGGTTCAGGGGCTACTGAGGGAGTCCTGGATTAGGGGGTCCTCAGACAACCGGACTATATACTTTGGCCGGACTGTTGGACTGTGAAGATACAAGATTGAAGACTTCGTCCCGTGTCCGGGTGGGACTCTCCTTTGCATGGAAGGCAAGCTTGCCAATTCGGATATGTAGATCTCCTTCTCTATAACCGACTCTGTCTAACCCTAGCCCCCTCTGGTGTCTATAAAAACCGGATGGTTTAGTCCATAGGACAACAACAATCAGAATCATAGGCTAGCTTCTAGGGTTTAGCCTCTATGATCTCATGGTAGATCAACTCTTGTAATACTCATATCATCAAGATCAATCAAGTAGGAAGTAGGGTATTACCTCCATCGAGAGGGCCCGAACCTGGGTAAACTTCATGTCCCCCGCCTCATGTTACCATTAGCCTTAGACGCACAGTTCGTGACCCCCTACCCGAGATCCGCCGGTTTTGACACTGACAGTGCCCCCCACCCTTGTGGGCCCCTCATGCACCTCCTGACCTAATTCTTTCGCCTATATATTCCCATATATCCCCAAACCACCAGAGGCATCAACGAAAACACTTTTACACCGCCACAACCTTCTATACCCATGAGAACCCATCTAGGGACTTTTTTCGGCACCCTGCCGGAGGGGGATCGATCACAGAGGGCTTGTACATCAACTCTTTTGCCCTTCAGATGAAGCATGAGTAGTTTACCATAGACCTATAGGTCCATAGCTAGTAGGTAGATGGCTTCTTCTCTCTCTTTGATTCTCAATACCATGTTCTCCTCGATGTTCTTGGAGATCTATTCGATGTAATATATTTTTTTGACCTTGAAGACTGCAGGGCTTGCACCCCACATCAATTTATTGAAACTTAATACATCATGTACAGCAAATAGTTCCTTAAGAAAAGGAAGAGGGCAGGAAGGAAAGAAAAATAGAAACTGTACAACCTAGTCTAGGCAAAGAAAGGAAGACCCTAACTAGAGAACAAATAAATGCAGGTCCCCTCAAGGAGGCAGGAAATCAATCCATTTGATCAGAGCATCCCTGTGTCTTGACTTGATTCTATGAGCCAAGAGTGAGATATCATGGACAAACCCATTTCTCCACTGTCTGAAAGTAGGTCTGATGTACCTGAAGGCTTTGTCATTCCTGACTTTCCAAATATTCCACCAAGTTAAGAAAACCACCTCAGAGAAGAATGGCTTATTGAAATCCTTCCTAGCATGACTTGCAATTTGCACCATATCCTGACTATTGAGCCATGTGATTTGGAGATAGTTCCACACTCTCATGCTGAAGTTGCATTGAAAGAATAAGTGATTCTTGTCTTCAAGTGCACCCGAGGGACAGAGTACACATTCAGGCGATGTAATTTTTTTTGTGGTGTGTTTGCCGAGATTCGATGAATTGTGGATTTATGATCAGCTTATCTATGAATATTATTTGAATCTTCTATGAATCCTTATTGAAGGAAATGTTCCTTTGAGGCAATAATAAATTTGTTATTTTATATTTCCTTATTCATGATAAATGTTTATTATTCTTGCTAGAATTGTATTGATCGGAAACCTAAATACATGTGTGAATACATAGACAAACACTGTGTCCCTAGTGAGCCTCTACTTGACTAGCTCATTGATCAAAGATGGTTAAGGTTTCCTAACCATGGACATGAGTTGTCATTTAATAACGGGATCACATCATTAGGAGAATGATGTGATGGACAATACCCATCCATTATCTTAGCATACTAATCGTTCAGTTTTGTTGCTATTGCTTTCTTCATGTCAAATACACATTCCTTCGACTATGAGATTATGCAACGCCCGGATATCGGAGGAATGCCTTTTGTGCTATCAAACGCCACAATGTAACTGGGTGATTATAAAGATGCTCTACAGGTATCTCCGAAGGTGTTTGTTGAGTTGACATAGATCGAGATTAGGATTAGTCACTCTGAGTATCGGAGAGGTATCTCTGTGCCCTCTCGGTAATACACATCCTAAGCTTGCAAGCAAATGACTAAGGAGTTAGTCATGAGGTGATGTATTATGGAACGAGTAAAGAGACTTGCCGGTAACGAGATTGAACTAGGTATGAAGATACCAACGATCGAATCTCGGGCAAGTAACATACCGATGGACAAAGGGAATTACGTATGTTGTCATAACGGTTCGACCGATAAAGATCTTTGTAGAATATGTTGGAGCCAATATGGGCATCCAGGTTCCGCTATTGGATACTGACAGGAGAGGTGTCTCGGTCATGTCTACATAGTTCTCGAGCCCGTAGGGTCCGCACGCTTAACGTTTAATGACGATTTTGTATTATATGAGTTATGTGATTTGGTGACCGAATGTTGTTCGGAGTCCCATGTGAGATCACAGACATGACGAGGAGTCTTGAAATGGTCGAGAGGTAAAATATTCATATATACGACGATGATATTCGGATACCGGAAGTATTTCAGGGTGTACCGGGTACATATCGGAGTACCGGGGGGGAGGGGTACCGGAACCCCCCGGGGGAATAATGGGCCTTATGGGCCGTAGGAGGGGAGCACACCAGCCCACAAGGGGTGCCCCCCCAAGGAAGGAGGCTGAATAGGAGAAGGAGGAGGGGGTTCGACCCCCCCCTCTTTCCTTCCTCCCTCCTCTCTTCCCTTTTTCCCTTCCGGTAATAAGGAAAGGGGGGTCGAATTGGACTAGGGCCCCAAGTAGGATTCCTCCTACTTGGGGCGCCCCATGGCAGCTCCCCTCCCTCTCCCACCTATATATATGTGGGGAGGGGGCGCCTAGAAGACACACCAAAAATTGTTAGCCGTGTGCGGTGCTCCCCTCCACACTTTACGCCTCCGGTCATATTCTCGTAGTGCTTAGGCAAAGCCCTGCGCATATCACTTCACCATGACCATCACCATGCCGTCGTGCTGACGGAACTCATCTTCCTCGACACCTTTGCTGGATCAAGAGTTCGAGGGACGTCATCGAGCTGAACATGTGCATAACTCGGAGGTGTCGTACGTTCGGTGCTTGATCAGTCGGAACGAGAAGAAGTTCGACTACATCAACCGTGTTGTCAAACGCTTCCGCTTTCGGTCTACAAGGATACTTTGACACACTCTCCTCCTCTCTTTGCTATGCATCTCCTAGATAGATCTTGCGTGAGCGTAGGATTTTTTTTGAAATTGCATGTTACGTTTCCCAATGGATCTATGCCAAGTCAAGACATACCAAGTACCCATCATAAACTCTCATCTCTTGCATTACATTATTCGCCATTCGCCTCTCATTTTCCTCTCCCCCACTTTTAGAACGATTTTTGAAAAGATTTTCCTTTTTCCTTCGCCCTTCTTTCGTTTGTCTTTTTGTTTGCCCTTATGTCTTACTTGGTTTGTTTGCTCGTTTGCTTTTGGTATAATTGTGTGTTTATTGAAAATCAGAAGCAAAGAATTTATGGATCCTCATCCACTTGCTAATCTTTTTAAGAGATCCAATTATGATGAACCAACTGCTAGTGAGTTGTGTGCACTAGATTATCTTTATGAAGTTTTGCTTGAAATTCGTGAATCTGAAAATTGTGATGAAGTGCTAAAAGAAGAAGTTATGAAGTGATTCACGATAGCTCCTTGGATGAAAAGCATGATTGCAATGATTCTAATATAAAATATATTAATGTCAGTAGTGCTAATGATATGCAAAACCCTAAGCTTGGGGATGCTAATTTTGCTATGTCTACTAATTGTTGCAATGATCATGATTGGGGTGATTCTTCTTATGATCTTGAAAATTTATTTAAGCCCCATGATAAATATAAGATTCATAATAATGTTTGCCATAATATTGAAAGTGGGTTTGGAAGAGTGTCAACTTTAGATCCCACACATTTGGAGAGTGTTCAATCTTATGAAATTTTTGATAAAAGTGGGTTTGGAGAGGTCATGACTTTAGTTTATGTTAATCCACTATTTTGGAAGAGTGTCAACTTTGCATGCATGTGGATCGTGTTGAGAATATGTTATGTGATAGCTATATAGTTGAATTTGCTTATGATCCTACATGTAATTATTATGAGATAGGAAAATATGGTTGTAGAAATTTTCATGTTACTAAATTACCTCTCTTCATGTTGAGATTGCTATCGTCTCTTTCTTCTTCCTTGCATATGCTAGTTTTTCCTTGCCTTGATAATTTGTTTGCTTATAAAATGCCTATGCATAGGAAGTATGTTAGACTTAGATGTGTTTGTCACGTGCTATATGATGCTCTCTTTGTGCTTGAATTCTTGTCTTTCATGTGAGCATCATCAAAATTATCAATGCCTACATAAAAGGCTTTAAAGAATAGCGCTTGTTGGGAGGCAACCCAATTTTATTTTTTTGTTTTTGCTTTTTAGGTTATGTTTTGCAATAAATAATTCATCTAGCCTCTGTTTAGATGTGGTTTTGTGTTTTAATTAGTGTTTGTGCCAAGTAAGACCTTTGGGATAGCTTACGGTGATAGTTGATTTGATCTTGCTGAAAAACAGAAACTTTTGCACTCAGGAAAACAATTCTCATTTTAAATAGAAGAGAACTTTTGATTTTACTATTTTTTCAGAAAATTAATAAACAAATTTCTTAGGTCTTCCTAATTTTTCAGAATTTTTGGAGTTACATAAGTATTCAAGAGTTACAGATTACTACAGACTGTTCTGTCTTTGACGGATTCTGTTTTCTATGTGTTGTTTACTTTTTTTGATGATTCTATGGGTAGTATCGGGGGGTATGAACCATGGATAAGTTGGAATACAGTAGATATTACACCAATATAAATAAAGAATGAGTTCACAACAGTACTAAAAGTGGTGATTTATTTTCTTATACTAACGGAGCTTATGAGATTTTTTGTTGAGTTTTGTGTTGTGAAGTTTTCAAGTTTTGGGTAAGGATTTGATGGACTATGGAATGAGGAGTGGCAAGAGCCTAAGCTTGGGGATGTCCAAGGCACCCCAAGGTAATATTCAAGTACAACCAATAGCATAAGCTTGGGGATGCCCCGGAAGGATCCCCTCTTTCGTCTTCGTCTATCGGTAACTTTACTTGAGGCTATATTTTTATTCACCACATGATATGTGTTTTGCTTGGAGCGTCTTGTATGATTTGAGTCTTTGCTTTTCAGTTTGCCACAATCATCCTTGCTGTACACACCTTTTGAGAGGGACACGCATGAATCGTGATTTATTAGAATGCTATATATGCTTCACTTATATCTTTTGAGCTAGGCAATTTTGCTCTAGTGCTTCACTTATATCTTTTTAGAGCACGGCGGTGGTTTTTATTTTATACAAATTGATGAACTCTCATGCTTCACTTATATTATTTTGAGAGTCTTTAAACAACATGGTAATTTGCTTTGGTTATAACTTTAGTCCTAATATGATAGGCATCCAAGAGGGATATAATAAAAAAAATTCATATAAAGTGCATTGAATACTATGAGAAGTTTGATTCCTTATGATTTTTTTGAGATATGAAGATGGTGATATTAGAGTCATGCTAGTGAGTAATTGTGAATTTGAGAAATACTTGTGTTAAAGCTTGTGATTCCCGTAGCATGCACGTATGGTTAACCATTATGCGATGAAGTTGGAGCATGATTTATTTATTGATTGTCTTCCTTATGGGTGACGGTCGGGGACGAGTGATGGTATTTTCCTACCAATCTATCCCCCTAGGAGCATGCGCGTACTACTTCATTTCAATAACTAATAGATATTTGCAATAAGTATGTGAGTTCTTCATGACTAATGTTGAGTCCATGTATTATACGCCCTCTCATCCTTCCACCGTTGCTAGCCTCTCTAGTACCACACAACTTTCACCGGTACCATGAACCCAGATATACCTTCTTCAAAACAGCCACCATAGCCATTCCAAGATATATTGCCATGCAACTTTCCACCGTTCCGTTTATTATGACATGTTGCATCATTGTCATATTGCTTTGCATGATCATGTAGTTGACAACGTATTTATGGCAAAGCCACAATTCATAATTCTTTCATACATGTCACTCTTGATTCATTGCACATCCTGGTACACCACGGGAGGCATTCATATAGAGTCATATTTTGTTCTAAGTATTGAGTTGTAATTCTTGAGTTGTAAGTAAATAAAAGTATGATGATCTTCATTATTAGAGCATTGTCCCATGCGAGGAAAGGATGATGGAGACTATGTTTCCCCCACAAGTTGGGATGAGACTCCGGACGAAAAAGAAAAAGGAAAAAAAGAGGCCAAAAAAATGAGAGAAGGCCCAAAAAATGAATGAGAGAAAAGAGAGAAGGGGCAATGTTACTATCCTTTTACCACACTTGTGCTTCAAAGTAGCACCATGATCGTCATGATAGAGAGTCTCCTATATTTTCACTTCCATATTCTAGTGGGAAATTTTCATTATAGAACTTGACTTGTATATTCCAATGATGGGCTTCCTCAAATTACCCTAGGTCTTCGTGAGCAAGCGAGTTGGATGCACACCCACTTATTTTCTTTTTGAGCTTTCATAAACTTATAGCTCTAGTGCATCTGTTGCACGACAATCCCTACTCACTCGCATTGATATCTATTGATGGACATCTCCATAGCCCATTGATACGCCTAGTTGATGTGAGACTATCTCCTTCTTCTTGTCTTCTCCACAACCGCAATCTATTCCACATATAGTGCTATGTCCATGGCTCACACTCATGTACCGCGTGAAAATTGAAAAAGTTTGAGAACATCAAAAGTATGAAATAATTGCTTGGCTTGTCATCAGGGTTGTGCATGATTTGAATATTTTGTGTGATGAAGATGGAGCATAGCCCGACTATATGATTTTGAAGGGATAAGCTTTCTTTGGCCATGTTATTTTGAGAAGAAATAATTGCCTTGTTAGTATGCTAGAAGTATTGTTATTTTTATGTTGATATTAAAATTTTGTTTGAATCAAACAGATCTGAACATTCATGGCACAATAAAGAAATTACATGGATAAATATGTTAGGTAGAATTCCACATCAAAAATTCTGTTTTTATCATTTACCTACTCGAGGACGAGCATGAATTAAGCTTGGGGATGCTTGATACGTCTCCAACATATCTATAATATTTTATTGTTCCATGCTATTATATTATCTGCTTTGGATGTTTTATATGCATTAGTATGGTATTTTATATTATTTTTGGGACTAACCTATTAACCTAGAGCCCACTGCCAGTTCCTATTTTCCCCTGTGTCTGAGTTTCACAGAAAAGGAATACCAAACGGTATAAAACCTTCGCAATGATCTTTCTTGGACCAGAAGACAACCAGGAGACTTTGAGATGAAGTCGGAGGAGTCACGAGGAGGCCACAAGGACGGAGGGCGCACCCCCACCCTTGTGGGCCCCTCGTGCACCTCCTGACCTAATTCTTTCACCTATATATTCCCATATATCCCCAAACCACCAGAGGCATCCAAGAAAACACTTTTCCACCGCCACAACCTTCTGTACCCATGAGATCCCATCCAGGGACCTTTTTCGGCACCCTGCCATAGGGGGATCAATCACAGAGGGCTTCTACATCAACTCTCTATTGCCCTTCTGATGAAGCATGAGTAGTTTACCATAGACCTACGGGTCCATAGCTAGTAGGTAGATGGCTTCTTCTCTCTCTTTGATTCTCAATACCATGTTCTCTCGATGTTCTTGTAGATCTATTCGATGTAATACTTTTTTGCGATGTGTTTGCCGAGATTCGATGAATTTTGAATTTATGGTCAGCTTATCTATGAATATTATTTGAATCTTCTCTGAGTTCTTATTGAAGGAAATATGCCTTAGAGGCAATAATAAATTTGTTGTTTTATATTTCCTTATTCATGATAAAGTTTTATTATTCATGCTAGAATTGTATTGACCGGAAACCTAAATACATGTGTGAATACATAAACAACTACTGTGTCCCTAGTGAGCCTCTACTAGACTAGCTCGTTCATCAAAGATGGTTAAGGTTTCCTAACCATAGACATGTGTTGTCATTTGATAATGGGATCACATCATTAGGAGAATGATGTGATGGACAAGAACCATCCGTTAGCTTAGCATAATGATCCTTCAGTTTTATTGCTATTGCCTTCTTCATCTCAAATACATATTCCTTCGACTATTAGATTATGCAACTCCCGTATACCGGAGGAATGCCTTGTGTGCTATCAAACGTCACAACATAACTGGGTGATTATAAAGATGCTCTGCAGGTATTTCCGAAGGTGTTTGTTGAGTTGGCATAGATCGAGATTAGGATTTGTCACTCCAAGTATCGGAGAGGTATCTCTGGGCCCTCTGGGTAATACACATCATAAATTTGCAAGCAAACGACTAAGGAGTTAGTCACGAGGTGATGTATTACAGAACGAGTAAAGAGACTTACCGGTAATGAGATTGAACTAGGTATGAAGATACCAATGATCGAATCTCATGCAAGTAACATACCAATGGACAAAGGGAATTACGTATGTTGTCATAACGGTTTGACCGATAAAGATCTTCATAGAATACGTAGAATTCAATATGGGCATCCAGGTTCTGCTATTTGTTATTGACCGGAGAGGTGTCTTGGTCATGTCTACATAGTTTTCGAACCCGTAGGGTCCGCATGCTTAACGTTCATTGATGATATAGTAATATATGAGTTATGTGATTTGGTGACCGAATGTTGTTCGGAGTCCTGGATGAGATCACGGACATGACGAGGAGTCTTGAAATGGCCTAGAGTTAAAGATTGATATATAGGAAGATGGTATTCGGTCACCGAAAGTGTTCCAGAGGGTACCGGGTACTTATCGGGTCACCGGAAAGGAGATCGGGCACCCCCGGCAAAGATATGGGCCTTATGGGCCAAGTGAGGGAACACACCAGCCGTGGTGCGCCCCTATAGAGGTCAACCCTATGAGGTGGAGAAGGAAAGAGGGGAGGGCAAGGAAAGTTTGGATTAGGATTCCTACTTCCTTTCCTCTCCCCTCCTCTTTCCTTCCCCCTTGGTTATATATGACATGGGGGGAGGGGGCTTGGGAGGGACTCCAAGTAGGATTCCTCTTACTTGGGCGCCTCCTATGGCTGCTCCTCCCTCCCTCCCACCTATATATATGGGGAGGGGCTCCTAGCACACACCAGACAATTGCCTAGCTGTGTGCGGCGCCCCCCTCCACAGTTTACACCCTCGGTCATATCTTCGCGGTGCTTAGGCGAAGCCCTGCAAGGATCACTTCACCATCACCATCACCACGCCGTCGTGCTAACAGAACTCATCTACTACCTCGACGTCTTGCTGGATCAAGAAGGCGGGGGACGTCACCGAGCTGAACGTGTCAGAACTCAGAGGTAACGTGCGTTCGGTACTTGATCGGTCGGAGCTAGAAGAAGTTCGACTACATCAACCGCGTTGTCAAATGCTTCTGCTTACGGTCTACGAGGGTACATAGACACACTCTCCCCCTCGTTGCTATGCATCTGCATGGATAGATCATTGCATGTGTGTAGAATTTTTTTGTTTTCCATGCAACGTTTCCCAACAGTGGCATCATGAGCCAGGTCTATGTGTAGATGATATGCACGAGTAGAACACAAAGAGTTGTGGGCGGTGATAGTCATACTTCTTACGACCAACGTCTTATTTTGATCCTACGGTATTATGGGATGAAGCGGCCCGGACCAACCTTACCTGTCCACGCACATGAGACCGGTTCCACCGACAGACATGCAACTAGTTTTGCATAAAGTGAAGGAAATATGCCCTAGAGGCAATAATAAAGTTGTTATTTATATTTCCTTATACCATGATAAATGTTTATTATTCATGCTTGAATTATATTAACTAGAAACTTAGTACATGCGTGAATACATAGACAAACAGAGTGTCACTAGTATGCCTCTACTTGACTAGCTCGTTGAATCAAAGATGGTTAAGTTTCATAGCCATGGACATGAGTTGTCATTTGATTAATGGGATCACATCATTAGAGAATGATGTGATTGACTTGACACATTCCGTTAGATTAGCACTTGATCGTTTAGTATGTTGCTATTGCTTTCTTCATGACTTATACATGTTCCTATGACTATGAGATTATGCAACTCCCGAATACCGGAAGAACACTTTGTGTGCTACCAAACGTCACAACGTAACTGGGTGATTATAAAGGTGCTCTACAGGTGTCTCCGATGGTACTTTTTGAGTTGGCATAGATCGAGATTAGGATTTGTCACTCCGATTGTCGGAGAGGTATCTCTGGGCCCTCTCGGTAATGCACATCACTATAAGTCTTGCAAGCAATGTGACTAATGAGTTAGTTGCAGGATGATGCATTACGAAATGAGTAAAGAGACTTGCCGGTAATGAGATTGAACTAGGTATTGAGATACCGACGATCGAATCTCGGCCAAGTAACATACCGATGACAAAGGGAACAACGTATGTTGTTATGCGGTTTGACCGATAAAGATCTTCGTAGAATATGTGGGAGCCAATATGAACATCCAGGTTCCGCTATTGGTTATTGACTGAAGACGTGTCTCGGTCATGTCTACATAGTTCTCGAACCCATAGGGTTCGCACGCTTAATATTTGATGACGATTTGTATTATGAGTTATGTGATTTGATGTACCGAAGGTTGTTCGGAGTCCGGGATGAGATCGGGGACATGACGAGGAGTCTCGAAATGGTCGAGACGTAAAGATCGATATATTGGAAGGCTATATTCGGACATCGGAAAGGTTCCGAGTGATTCGGGTATTTTTAGGAGTACGAGAGAGTTACGGGAATTCGTCGGGAGAAGTACTCGGCCTTCTTGGGCCATACGGGAATAGAGGAGGCAGGCCCAAGGGAAGGAGCCCCCCCCCATGGTCCAAATTGGACTAGGGGAAAGGGGGCGGCGCCCCCCTTGCCCTTTCCTACTCCCTTTCTCTTTCCCTCTTTCTTCTCTCCTACTCCGGAAAGGAAAAGGGGAATCCTACTAGGACTTGGGAGTCCTAGTAGGACTCCCCACACTTGGCGCGCCCCCTCTAGGGCCGGCCTCCTCCTCCTCCCTCCTTTATATATGTTGGCAGGGGGCACCCCAAAGGCACTCCAAGATTTGTCTTAGCCGTGCGTGGTGCCCCTCTCCGCAGTTACACACCTCGATCATATCATCATAGTGCTTAGGCGAAGCCCTGCGCCGGTAACTTCATCATCACCGTCACCACACCGTCGTACTGACGGAACTCTCCCTCAGACTCAACTGGATCAAGAGTTCGAGGGACGTCACCGAGCTGAACGTGTGCAGATCGCGGAGGTGCCGTGCGTTCGGTACTTGGACCGGTTGGATCGCGAAAACCTTTGACTACATCAACCGCGTTACTAAACGCTTTCGCTTACGGTCTACAAGGGTACATGGACAACACTGTCCCCTCTCATTGCTATGCATCACCATGATCTTGCGTGTGCGTAGGAAATTTTTGAAATTACTACGTTCCCAACAGTGGCATCCGAGCCAGGTTTATGCATAGATGTTATATGCACGAGTAGAACACAACTGAGTTGTGGGAAATACTAGTCATACTGCTTACCAGCATGTAATACTTTGATTCGGCGGTATTGTTGGATGAAGCGGCCCGAACCGACATTATGCGTACGCTTACGCGAGACTGGTTCTACCGACGTGCTTCACACACAGGTGGCTGGCGGGTGTCAGTTTCTCCAACTTTAGTTGAATCGAGTGTGGCTATGCCCGGTCATTGTTGAAGGTTAAAACAACACATACTTGACGAAAAATCATTGTGGTTTTGATGCGTAGCTAAGAACGGTTCTTGCTCAGCCCATAGCAGCCACGTAAAACTTGCAACAACAAAGTAGAGGACGTCTAACTTGTTTTTCCAGGGCTTGTTATGATGTGATATATATGGTCAATACGTGATGAGATATAAGTTGTTGTATGAGATGATCATGTTTTGTTGAAGTTATTGGCAACTGGCAGAAGCCTTATGGTTGTCTCTTTATTGCATAAGATGCAAGCGCTAAATAATTGATTTACTTTATCGCTATGTGATAGCAATTGTTGGCGAGATGACCATGTGACGACACGTTGATAGAGATCAAGATGATGGAGATCATGGTGTCATGCCGGTGACGATAGAGATCATGACGGCACTTTGGAGATGGAGATCAAAGGCGCAAGATGATCATGGCCATATCGTGTCACATATTTTGATTGCATGTGATGTTTATCTTTTATGCATCTTATTTTGCTTAGTTCGGTGATAGCTTTATAATATGATCCCTTACTAAAATTTCAAGGTATAAGTGTTCTCCCTGAGTATGCACCATTGCAACAGTTCTTCGTGTTGAGACACCACGTGATGATCGGGTGTGATAAGCTCTACGTTCACATACAACGGGTGCAAGCCAGTTTTGCACATGCAGAATAATCGGGTTAAACTTGACAAGCCTAGCATATGCAGATATGGCCTTGGAACACTGAGACCGAAAGGTCGAGCGTGAATCATATAGTAGATATAATCAACATAGTGATGTTCACCATTGAAAACTACTCCATCTCACGTGATGATCGGACATGGTTTAGTTAATTTGGATCATGTGATCACTTAGATGGTTAGAGGGATGTCTATCTAAGTGGGAGTTCTTAAAGTAATATGATTAATTGAACTTTAATTTATCATGAACTTAGTCCTGATAGTATTTGCAAATTATGTTGTGGATCAATAGCTCGTGCATAGCTTCCCCATTTATTTTTTATATGTTCCTAGAGAAAAATAAGTTGTAAGATGTTAGTAGCAATGATGTGGATTGGATCCGTGATCTGAGGGTTATCCTCATTGCTGCACAAAAGAATTATGTGCTTGATGCACCGCTAGGTGACGGACCTATTGCAGGAGCAGATACAGACGTTATGAGCGTTTAGCAAAGCTCGGTATGATGACTACTTGATAGTTTAGTGCACCATGCTTTACGGCTTAGGACCGGGACTTCAAAATGTTTTGAACGCCATGGAGCATGTAAGATGTTCCAAGAGTTGAAATTAGTATTTCATACTCATGCCCATGTCAAGAGGTGTGAGATCTCTGACAGTACTTTGCCTACAAGATGGAGGAGAATAGCTCAACAAGTGAGCACATGCTCAGATTGTCTGGGTACTATAATTGCTTGAATCAAGTGGGAGTTAATCTTCCAGATAAGATAGTAATTGACAAAGTTCTTTAATCACTATCACCAAGTTACTAGAACTTCGTGATGAACTATAATATGCAAGGGATGATGAAAGTAATTCCCGAGCTCTTCGTGATGTTGAAATTGGCGAAGGTAGAAATCAAGAAAGAGCATCAAGTGTTGATGGTTTACAAGATCACTAGTTTCAAGAAAATGGCAAAAGAATAGAAAGGAAACTTCACGAAGAATGGCAAACAAGTTGTCACTCCCATGAAGAAACCCAAAGCTATACTCAAGCCTAAAACTGAGTGCTTCTACTGCAAAGGAAATGGTCACAGGAAGTGGAACTTCCCCTAGATACTTGGTGGATAAGAAGGATGGCAAAGTGAACAAAGGTATATTTGATATACATGTTATTGATGTGTATTTTACTAGTGTTTATAGCAACCCCTCGGTATTTGATACTGGTTCAGTTACTAAAGTGTAGTAACTCGAAACGGGAGTTGCAAAATGAACAGAAACCAGTTGAGGGTGAAGTGATGATGTGTGTTGGAAGTGGTTCCAAGATTGATATGATCATCATCGCGCATTCCCTATACTTTCGGGATTAGTGTTGAACCTAAATAAATGTTATTTGGTGTTTGCATTAAGCATGAATATGATTTGATAATGTTTATTGCAATACGCTTATTCATTTAAAGTCAGAGAATAATTGTTGTTCTATTTACATGAAGAAAACCTTCAATGGTCATACACCCAAGGTGAATGGTTTATTGAACCCCGATCGTAGTAATACACATATTCATAATATTTAAGCCACAAGATGCAAAGTTAATAATGATAGTGCAACTTATTTGTGACACTGCCATTCAGGTCATATTGGTGTAAAGCGCATGAAGAAAATCCATGCTGATGGGCTTTTGGAATCACTTGATTATGAATCAGTTGATGCTTGCGAACCATGCCTCATGGGCAAGATGACTAAGACTCCGTTCTCCGGAACAATGGAGCGAGCAACAAATTTGTTGGAAATCATACATACTGATGTATGTGGTCCGATAAATATTGGGGCTCGTGGTGGGTATCGTTATTTTCTCACCTTCACAGATGATTTGAGCAGATATGGGTATTCTACTTGATGAAGCATAAGTCTGAAACATTTGAAAAGTTCAAAGAATTTCATAGTGAAGTGGAAAATCATCGTAACAAGAAAATAAAGTTTCTACGATCTGATCGTGGAGGAGAATATTTGAGTTACGAGTTTGGTCTTCATTTGAAACAATGCGGAATAGTTTTGCAACTCACGCCACCTGGAACACCACAACGTAATGGTGTGTCTGTACATCGTAATCGTACTTTACTAGATAAGGTGCGATCTATGATGTTTCTTACCGATTTACCACTATCGTTCTGGGGTTATGCATTAGAGACAGCTGCATTCATGTTAAATAGGGCACCATCTAAATCCGTTGAGATGACACCATATGAACTGTGTTTTGGCAAGAAACCAAAGTTGTCGTTTCTTAAAGTTTGGGGTTGCGATGCTTATGTGAAAAGGTTTCATCCTGATAAGCTCAAACCCAAATTGGAGAAATGTGTCTTCATAGGATACCCAAAGGAGATAGTTGGGAATACCTTCTATCACAGATCTGAAGGGAAGATATTCATTGCAAAGAATGGATCCTTTCTAGAGAAGGAGTTTCTCTCGAAAGAAGTGAGTGGGAGGAAAGTAGAACTTGATGAGGTAATTGTACCTTCTCCCGAATTGGAAAGTAGTTCATCACAGAAATCAGTTCCAGTGATGCTTACACCAATTAGTGAGGAAGTTAATGATGATGATCATGAAGCTTCGAATCAAGTTATTACCGAACCTCGTAGGTCAACCAGAGTACGTTCCGCACCAGAGTGGTATGATTATCCTATTCTGGAGTTCATGTTACTTGACCATGATGAACCTACGAACTATGAGGAAGCGATGATGAGCCCAGATTCTGCGAAATGGCTTGAGGCCATGAAATCTGAGATGGGATCCATGTATGAGAACAAAGTGTGGACTTTGGTTGACTTGCCCGATGATCAGCAAGCCATAGAAAATAAATGGATCTTCAAGAGGAAGACAAACGCTGATAATAGTGTTACTATCTACAAAGCTAGACTTGTCGAAAATGGTTTTTGACAAAGTTCAAGGTGTTGACTACGATGAGATTTTCTCACTCGTAGCGATGCTTAAGTCTGTCCGAATCATATTAGCAAATTGCCTCATTTTATGAAATCTGGCAAATGGATGTCAAAACTGCATTCCTTAATGGATTTCTTAAAGAAGAAGTTGTATATGATGCAACAAGAAGGTTTTGTCAATCCTAAAAATGCTAACAAAATGTGCAAGCTCCAGTGATCCATCTATGGACTGGTGCAAGCATCTCGGAGTTGGAATATACGCTTTGATAAGTTGATGAAAGCATATAGTTTTATAAGGACTTACGGTGAAGCCTGTATTTACAAGAAAGTGAGTGGGAGCACTACAACCTTTCTGATAAGTATATGTGAGTGACATTGTTGATCAGAAATGATGTAGAATTTTCTGGAAAGCATAAAGGAGTGTTTGAAAGGAGTTCTTCAAAGAAAGACCTCGGTAAAGCTACTTACATCTTGAGCATGATGATCTATTGAGATAGATCAAGACGCTTGATAAGATTTTCATTGAGTACATACCTTGACAAGATTTGAAGTAGTTCAAAATGTAACAGTCAAAGAAAGAGTTCTTACCTGTGTTGCAAAGGTGTGAAATTGAATAAGACTTAAATCCCGACCAAGGAAGAAAATAGAAAGAGAATGAAAGTCATTCCCTATGCCTCAGTCATAGGTTCAAAGTATGCCATGCAATGGACCAGAGCTATTGTATACCCTGCCCAGAGTTTGGCAAGGGAGTACAATAGTGATCTAGGAGTAGATCACTTGACATTGGTCAATTTATCCTTAGAGGACTAAGGAAATATTTCTCGGTTATGGAGGTGATAAAGAGTTCGCTGTAAAGAGTTACCTCAATGCAAGCTTTGACACCGATCCAGATGACTCTGTGTCTCAATCTGGATACATACTGAAAGTGGGAGCAATTAGCTAGAGTAGCTCCGTGCAGAGCATTGCAGACATAGAAATTTTAAAAATACTTACGGATCTGAATATGGCAGACCCATTGACTATACTTCTCTCATAAGAAAACATGATCACACCTAAGTACTCTTTGGGTGTTAATCACATAGCGATGTGAACTAGATTATTGACTCTAGTAAACCATTTGGGTATTGGTCACATGGTGATGTGAACTTTGGGTGTTAATCACATGGTGATGTGAACTATTGGTGTTAATCACATGGTGATGTGATCTAGATTATTAACTCTAGTGCAAGTGGGAGACTGAGGGAAATATGCCCTAGAGGCAATAATAAAGTTGTTATTTATATTTCCTTATACCATGATAAATGTTTATTATTCATGCTTGAATTATATTAACTAGAAACTTAGTACATGTGTGAATACATAGACAAACAGAGTGTCACTAGTATGCCTCTACTTGACTAGCTCGTTGAATCAAAGATGGTTAAGTTTCATAGCCATGGACATGAGTTGTCATTTGATTAATGGGATCACATCATTAGACAATGATGTGATTGACTTCACACATTCCGTTAGATTAGCACTTGATCGTTTAGTATGTTGCTATTGCTTTCTTCATGACTTATACATGTTCCTATGACTATGAGATTATGCAACTCCCGAATACCGGAAAAACACTTTGTGTGATACCAAACGTCACAATGTAACTGGGTGATTATAAAGGTGCTCTACAGGTGTCTCTGATGGTACTTGTTGAGTTGGCATAGATCGAGATTAGGATTTGTCACTCCGATTGTCGGAGAGGTATCTCTGGGCCCTTTCGGTAATGCACATCACTATAAGCCTTGCAAGCAATGTGACTAATGAGTTAGTTGCGGGATGATGCATTATGAAACGAGTAAAGAGACTTGCCGGTAACGAGATTGAACTAGGTATTGAGATACCGACGATCGAATCTTGGGCAAGTAACATACCGATGACAAAGGGAACAACGTATATTGTTATGCGGTTTGACCGATAAAGATCTTCTTAGAATATGTGGGAGCCAATATGAACATCCAGGTTCCGCTATTGGTTATTGATCCGAGACGTGTCTCGGTCATGTCTACATAGTTCTCGAACCCGTAGGGTCCGCATGCTTAACGTTCGATGACGATTTGTATTATGAGTTATGTGATTTGATGTACCGAAGTTTGTTCAGAGTCCCGGATGAGATTGGGGACATGACGAGGAGGCTCGAAATGGTCGAGACGTAAAGATCGATATATTGGAAGGCTATATTCGGACATCGGAAAGGTTCCGAGTGATTCGGGTATTTCTCGGAGTACCGGAGAGTTACGGGAATTCACTGGGAGAAGTATTGGGCCTTATTGGGCCATACGGGAATAGAGGACTCAGGCCAAAGGGAAGGAGGCGCGCGCCCTCCCATGGGTCCGAATTGGACTGGGGGAAAGGGGGCGGCGTCCCCCCTTGCCCTTTTGTACTCCCTCTCTCTTTCCCTTTTTCTTCTCTCCTACTCCGGAAAGGAAAAGGGGAATCCTACTAGGACTTGGGAGTCCTAGTAGGACTCCCCACACTTGGCGCACCCCCTCTAGGGCCGGCCTCCTCCTCCTCCCTCCTTTATATATGTGGGCAGGGGCACCCCAAAGGCACTCCAAGATTTGTCTTAGCCGTGTGTGGTGCCCCCCTCCACAGTTACACACCTCGGTCATATCTCGTAGTGCTTAGGTGAAGCCCTGCGCCGGTAAGTTCATCATCACCGTCACCACACCGTTGTGCTGGGAACTCTCCCTCGGCCTCAACTGGCTCAAGAGTACGAGGGACGTCACCGAGTTGAACGTGTGCAGATCATGGAGGTGTCGTGCGTTCGGTACTTGGATCAGTTGGATCGCGAAGACGTTCAACCACATCAACAACGTTACTAAACGCTTCCGCTTATGATCTACGAGGGTACATGGACAACATTCTCCCCTCTCATTGCTATGCATCACCATGATCTTGCGTGTGCGTAGGAACTTTTTGAAATTACTACGTTCCCCAACATAAAGGTGGCTGGCGGGTGTCTGTTTCTCCTACTTTAGTTGAATCGAATTTGACTTTGACAAGTCCTTGTTGAAGGTCAAAACAGCAAACTAGATAAATCACCGTTGTAGTTTTGATGTGTAGGTAAGAACGGTTCTTGCTAGAAGGCCGTAGCAGCCACGTAAAACTTGCAACAACAAAGTAGAGGACGTCTAACTTGTTTTAGCAGGGCATGTTGTGATGTGATATGGTCAAGACATGATGTGATATACGTTATTGTATGAGATGATCATGTTTTGTAAAAGTTATCGGCAACCGGCAGGAGCCTTATGGTTGTCTCTTTATTGTATGAAATGCAAACGCCATGCAATTGCCTTACTTTATCACTATGCATTAGCGATAGTTGTAGAAGCAATAGTTGGCGAGACGACCACGATGCAACGATGGAGATCAAGGTGTCAAGCCGGTGATAATGGAGATCATGACGGTGCTTTGGAGATGGAGATCAAAAGCACAAGATGATGATGGCCATATCATGCCACATATTTTGATTGCATGTGATGTTTATCTTTTATAAACATCTTATTTTGCTTAGTACGGCGATAGCATCATAAGATGATCCCTTAACTAAATTTGAAGGTACAAGTGCTCTCCTTGAGTATGCACCATTGCGACAGTTCGTCGTGTTGAGACACCACATGATGATCGGGTGTGATAGACTCTACGTTCACATACAACGGGTGCAAGACAGTTTGCACATGCAGAATACTCGGGTTAAACTTGAAGAGCCTAGCATGTACATACATGGCCCCGAAACACTGGAGACCGAAAGGTCGAACGTGAATCATATAGTAGATATGATCAACACAGAGATGTTCACCATTGATGACTACCCCATCTCACGTGATGATCGGACATGGGTTAGTTGATTTGGATCACATATCATTTAGATGACTCGAGGGAAGTCTATCTAAGTGGGAGTTCTTAAGTAATTTGATTAATTGAACTTAATTTATCATGAAATAATTCCTGATAGTATTTGCATATCTATGTTGTAGATCAATAGCTCACGATGTAGTTCCCCATTTATTTTTTGATATGTTCCTAGAGAAAAATAAGTTGAAAGATGATAGTAGTAATGATGCGGACTGGGTCCATGATCTGAGGATTATCCTCATTACTGCACAGAAGAATGATGTCCTTGATGCACCGCTAGGTGACAGACCTATTGCAGGAGCAGATGTAGACGTTATGAATGTTTGCAAGCTCGATATGATGACTACTTGATATTTTAGTGCGCCATGCTTTATGGCATAGAACCGGGACTTCAAAACTATTTTTGAACGCCATGGAGCATATGAGTTGTTCCAAGAGCTGAAATCTTTATTTCAGACTCATGCCGTGTCGAGAGGTATGAGACCTGTGACAAGTGCATTGCCAACAAGATGGAGGAGAATAGCTCAACCGGTGAGCATATGCTTAGAATGCCTGGGTACTACAATCACTTGAATCAAGTGGGAGTTAATCTTCCAGATAAGATAGTGATTGACAGAGTTCTCTAGTCACTCTCACGAAGCTACTAGAACTTTGTGATGAATAATGTGCATGGGATAACAAAAAAGATTCCCGAGCTCTTTGCGATGCTAAAATCAGCAAAGATAGAAATCAAGAAAGAGCATCAAATGTTGATGGTTAACAAGACCACTAGCTTCTACTGCAAAGGAAATGGTCACTAGAAGCGAAACTGCCCCAAATACTGGCGGATAAGAAGGATGGCAAAGTGAACAAAGGTATATATGATATACATGTTATTGATGTGTACCTTACTAGTGTTCGTAATAGCCTCTGGGTATTTGATACTAGTTCAGCTGCTAAGTAACTCAAAATAGGAGTTGCAGAATGAACATAGACTAGTTTAAGGGCGAGGTAACGATGTGTGTTGGACGTGATTCCAAGGTTGGTATGATCACCATCATACACTCCCTCTACCTTCGGGATTAGTGTTGAAACCTAAATAAATGTTATTTGGTGTTTGCGTTGAGCATGAATATGATTGGATCATGTTTACTGCAATATAGTTATTCATTTAAGTCAGAGAGTAATTGTTGTTCTGTTTACATGAATAAAACCTTCTATGGTCATACACCCAATGTAAATGGTTTATTGAATCTCGATCATAGTGATACACATATTCATAATATTGATGCCAAAAGATGCAGAGTTAATAATGATAGTGCAACATATTTGTGGCACTACCGTTTAGGTCATATTTGTGTAAAGCGCATAAAGAAACTCCATGCAGACGGGCTTTTGGAATCATTTGATACTTGTGAACCATGCCTCATGGGCAAGATGACTAAAACTCTGTTCTCCAGAACAATGGAGCGAGCCAATGACTTACTGGAAATAATACATACCGATGTATGTGTTGGGGAGCATAGTAATTTCAAAAAAAATCCTATGCACATGCAAGATCATGGTGATGCATAGCAACGAGAGGGTAGAGTGTTGTCCACGTACCCTCGTAGACCAAAAGCGGAAGTGTTAGCACAACGCGGTTGATGTAGTCGTACGTCTTCACGATCCGACCGATCAAGTACCGAACGTACGGCACCTCCAAGTTCAGCACACGTTCAACTCGATGACATCCCACGAACTCCGATCCAGCAGAGTTTTGTGGGAGAGTTCCGTCAGCACGACGGCGTGATAACGGTGTTGATGATGCTATTAACGCAGGGCTTCGCCTAAGAACCGCTACGATATTACCGAGGTGGAATATGGTGGAGGGGGCACCACACACAGCTAAGACATCAATGATCAATTATTGTGTCTAGAGGTGCCCCCTTGCCCCCGTATATAAAGGACCGGGGGAGGGGGCGGCCAGCCAGGAGGAGGGCGCACCAGGGAGGAGTCCTACTCCCATCGGGAGTAGGAATCCCTCCTTTCCTAGTTGGAGTAGGAGGGGGGAAGGAAGGGAAGGAGAGAGGAGGAAGGAAAGGGGGCGCCGCCTATCGGTGTCAAAACCGGCGGATCTTGGGTAGGGGGTCCCGAACTGTGCGTCTAAGGCTAATGGTAACAGGAGACTGGGGACACGATGTTTTACCCAGGTTTGGGCCCTCTTGATGGAGGTAATCCCTACTTCCTGCTTGATTGATCTTGATGATATGAGTATTACAAGAGTTGATCTACCATGAGATCGTAGAGGCTAAACCCTAGAACCTAGCCTATGGTATGATTGTTGTTGTCCTACGGACTAAACCCTCTGGTTTATATAGACACCGGAGGAGGCTAGGGTTACATAGAGTCGGTTACAGAGAAGGAGATCTACATCCGAATCGCCAATCTTGCCTTCCACGCAAAGGAGAGTCCCATCTGGACACGGGACGAAGTCTTCAATCTTGTATCTTCATAGTCCAATAGTCCGACCAAAGTACATAGTCCGGCTATCCGGATACCCCCCTATCCAGGAATCCCTCAGTAGCCCCTGAACCAGGCTTCAATGACGATGAGTCCGACGCACAGATTGTCTTCGGCATTGCAAGGCGGGTTCCATCTCCGAATACTCCAAGATAAATTCCGAACACAAGGACCGTGTCCGGCTCTGCAAGACAAATTTCATATACCACCGTAGACAGAATAATAATCCACGAATCTAATCTGTTGACAATTCTTCGTAGTGTGACATCACGCCACAGCCCAGCTTTTATTCAAACTGTTTTTTATAACCAGCCACCGCACACATTGCGAGGCGGTTTCTCAGGCACGTCTTGTCAAAGCAGAGATCGTGTCCCCCTTATCGTGGGATTCTCATCAATACGGGTGTAGGTAACCCAACCGCACCACCAAACGCGGTGAGTGGGGAACGAGCAGGTTTTATCAGGTAAGCGGGGAGGCGCAAAGTTTTATTGTCTTTATAAATAGGAAAGGCCTCTCCCTTTTTACCCACGCCTTCTCCTTCTGCTCGTCCATTCTCTTTCGCCTGAGCCCTAACGCCCGAGCGTTCATCTTCTCCACCATCGAAGGTTCTTCCGAAAATGTCTGGATCCGGAGCAGGAGGCAAGTGGATGGCCTCTACTGTCCAGGAGAAGGACATCAATAAGCTTCGGGAGGCCAGATACCTGGCCCAAAAGATCGGCCACCGCCTTCCGGCGGCGGGACAAATTATCCCTACTCCGGAGTCCCATGAGAGGGTCGTGTTCCTTCCTCATTTTGTTCGCGGGCTTGGGTTTCCCCTTCACCCATTTGTTAGCGGCGTCATGTATTATTATGGGATCGATTTCCACGATCTATCCCCAAATTCCTTCCTCATCATCTCGACGTTTATAGTCGTGTGCGAGGCCTTTCTCCGCCTCGCGCCACACTTCAGCTTATGGCTGAAGATCTTCAATGTGAAGCCCAAGGTGGTGAACAGCGAGCACGCCGAGTGTGGAGGTGCCATGGTGAGAAGGATGCCCAAGGTCACATGGCCATCAGGTACTTTCAATGATTCCGTCAAGGAGTGGCAGCAACAGTGGTTCTATATCACTGAACCGCACGGCAAAAAGTGGGCCATTATTCCCGTGTTCCGATCCGAAGCCCCTTTGCGGCTTATGTCCTGGTCCAAGAAGGGCTTGAACTAGTCCTCATCCGACGAACTGTCGATGATCCAGACACGCGTCAAAGGTATGGAAGATAAGGCCATCAGGCTTGTTGATGTAGTCCAGGTGATGTTGGTCCGCCTGGTTCTTCCCTGTCAGCGTCGAGCCTACAATTTGTGGGAGTATGACCCGGCCGAGCACCAGACCCTGCGAGAGCTTTATGGCTCATCGCAAAAGGACATCTGGAAGGTGCTTTTTAAGTCCGGCAAACCGTGGCCGGACTCCGCCGCGGACCACGGGTACCAACTGTCCCGCCCCGTGAGTCCAGTAAGTAGTCATTATATTTTGCCCATCCATATGTTTAATTGTTATATCCCGGGGAAGGTGCCCTAACATGCATCCCAGAATCATCTTAGGGATGGACGAAGAAGGCGGGGCGGATACATTGTCCAGCCCCGCTGCCAGAAGAACCGACCGGAACACTTCTGACGAAGATGCTGGTCCCAGCGCCTTACAAGGCACCAAAAAAAGAGGCCCATAAAGAGGCCAAGGAGACCAGGGGCGGCCTGCGTCATCGCGGGGCTTCAGATACAAAATCCAAAGACTCCAATACCCCTCTCTCCTCTGAAGAGGAAGAGGAGGAAGATGAGTCCCCCACGGGGGAAGGAAAGAAAAGGACAGCCTCCTCATTTCTGGAGGCCGAATTGCCTAAGAGGGGAAAAACTCCCCTGCCAGAGGCGTCCACTATGGCTACCGACAGCAGCCCAGAGTGGGATCCCAGGGCCCAGCCCCTGGAAAATTCGTAAGTGTGCAAAATCCAAACACGTGTATGCTTCCCGGATTACCAAGGCACAAATTAATTGGTGCCATACTTTTTGCAGCCCGGCAAGGTCTCGTGCCGAATAGTCCTCGTCGGAGGATTCGTTGGGCTCAGATGCCCTTGAGAGCAAGACGCCTCTAAGGGCCCCTTCCCCTAAGCTTGGACATGACACCGAGGTTCGTACCAAAAGGAGCTAAACCAGGAGGGGCATACCTCAGGGGCCGGATACACGGGAGCGGCGGCTCCACTGAGTGTCGATGGCAGGGGCGATATTGGATTCGGCCCATAGCCGGACACAGCTCCAGAGACCTTTGAGGCTCCGGGTTCAGGCGGGCAACTCGCCTTGACTAGAGGAGGTGATCCTGCTCCACCAGCGACCTCTGCCCAACCAGAGGTGTCGGGAAGCTTGTTGACAACGCTAAAGAGTGCTTCCATCATTGATGAACACGGCACCTTTATGGGCATGGTAATTGACAAGGTTCAGGTCACTGAAAGTGGACTGAATGAATCCTGCATCAGCCTTATAAAAGGCTTGGAGGTAAGTTTTTAGGTGATTTGTCATAGTATAGATAGTAGCCCCTGATACACTGTCCAGTGAAAGGAGGAACTGGACAGGGGATCAAATTTCCTTACTCAGGAGACTCGATGGCATGTATCTTTTCTCTTATAAACAGGCATCTGCATCGACTACCGCCTCTCATACTGCGGAAGTATCCAGACCGAAACAGAGTCTGGAGCGGGCCGAAGTAGAACTTGGCCGGGTGAAGAAGCAGTTGGAGGACAATCAAGGTATGTCGAAAACCTTGTTAAGTTTAGCACAATTAAGTAGGCATGCCTAATGAAGGTATATATGCTGCACGCTCTAGGGGCGAATGCCAAAATTGAGGCATTGAAGAAGGTTGTGGCCTTAGCCGAAAAGAAGGCAGCCACAGAACATGCCCTTCACGGGAAGCACAAGGCCAGGGTTGTTGAAGCTGAATAAGAGCTTCAGGAGGCCGTGCAGAAAAGCGAGACTTTAGAGTAGAGTCTATCACTGAAAGAATCCGAACTCGCCCAAGCTCTTCAAGCCGCAACTAATGCTCGGGAGGAAGCCCAAGGTGCTCTGAAGGATATTCAGGAGGCGAGGAAGATTGCGGCTTGTAAGGTTTTTTCCTATTTCAAATTGATTGTTTATGCCGTAGCAGGAAAAAAACAAGGTGACAAATGGACTTCTGATTTTTTCCAGGGGCGTTTGCGGATCTTCCGTGCAGCATATCTGATGCTGCTCAATTATATCGAGCCGAGGAGAAGAAGACTGCGGAAAAGCTGTTCTGGTCGCAGTACTTGGCGCCGAATTATCCGGTGCCATTCGCTGATCAGCTGAAACAGCTGGTCGAAGTGCACCAGGCAGCCGAACTAGCCATGAAGGATCTAATTATCCGGCTATGGCCCGCCGAGCCTATTCCGAGCAATTACTTTGGGCTCATGAAGCGAATTGTGAGTGCTTGTCCTCGACTTGACACCATTAAGAGGTCGGTTTGTATAGAAGGTGCGCGAATGGAATTTGCCCGCGCGAAAGTGCACTGGGAAAAGCTGGATGCTGAAAAGCTGATGACCGAGGGACCACCCGAGGGGAAGGAGCACCGCAAGCCTGAACTATATTATGATGGTGTCCTGAAAGGAGCCCGCCTTGTGGCGGAGCAATGTACCAAAGACATTGTATTTCCATGAAGGCAGTTATGTTGTCCTTTGCAAGGCGGAACAAAGTCACCTTTATTTATGTATTTGCCTATTATAAGAAAGTTTTTCCTCCTGTGTGGCCGTTTTATATGTTAGTCTTGAGAGTTGGCAAGACGTCGGCTTCTGCCCCCACGTAGGAAATACGGGGGTGTTCAGGATACACCTGAACACTCTTTACCCCATTCTTGGGTTCATAAAGGAGGTGTTCAGCACAGCGAACTAGGCAATCAGACTATAGGGCTTTATCACTCTCACTTAGCCATAGGAGCTCGAGTATGGTAGGCGCAGCCCCTGGTGTTCAGAAGACCGCACAAGGGACTCTAACAGCACCTGATCGGTAGACCGATCTGTCGCACTTCTGCATTTTATGATGGCATTATGCGGAATAAATCCTTAAAGATTTTACAACCTCTCGAACAGCTGACTAGCTCTCGCCTTATCATGACAGTCAGTTTTTGGCTTTCTCTACTAAGGTGCTCGTCCGGAAGAACCGGGACACAATCGCAATAGTTCTCCCAGCGCTACCTTAGCCGATATTGCGGAACGTAAGGTACCAAAACATGGGAGACGGGCAAACCCAACTAATGACCCAAGACATGATTCAGAGCTGATGCATATAATGCTATAAGTTCGGGGTGCCGAGTGACCGAGAAGGTGGTCGGACTTTGTTGCCATGGTGCGGGTATAGTGAAGCCCCTTGGCGTTTTAAGCCATAACACGATATTCGGATGCCTTTAAAAAATTTCAATGGTAGATGATAGCGGATACGTGTCCTATAACTCTACATGATGTATTCAAGTAATACATTTATGCGTATGGTACTGTTCATGTTGTAAAAAGGAGGTATGATGGCGTACCCTATGTGTGAATCCGAGGTGTGTCCGGATTGTCTTCGGAGGATATGTTCAAAGATTCCCCTTTTGCACGTCCGGGCTGATTTCCTGGCGCCAGTACTATTATCCGCTCAAGAGATCCTGCAAGGAAAATGTTGAGAGACGTATGTGTACCACGAAGCAGTTGAGCCGCAGGGCATGACCCTTCCAACTTTACGCCGGGGTGTTTGGCTGGCGTCTGTTTGAGCCGAGCTATCCTGTCATGAAGTAGTTCGGACTCCTTTATTGGTGTCCGACGGGTTGGATGCTAAATCGAGGTTCGGTAGGGTGGCACAATTCACTGTTTCCATGGTCGTATACTTTTCGGCGCCGGAGTGGGGTTTGGCCGTGCCCGTGATTGTGAATATGGCACGTGGGCCCGGTATGGTACTACGTTGAATCTAGCCAATGTGGTTCGCCCCAGGGATAGTGTCGAAGACTGACTCTTCGGCATGATGATCATTCGGTGATCCGTAGACAACCTCTAGGGTGGTGTTTTATAGCGCTCACCGTATTTGATTGAGTAGGAGTTGTTTTTGCTCTATATTGCATTGCTTTGAGACCCCTTTATTGTTTTCGATATATGATCGTCCGGCGTGTTTGAAGACCCGGCATTCTCTCTTTGTATGTTTAGCTGTCGATCCTTGTTTACCATGGATTTGGCATGGGCGATCGAGGATGCGGTCCAGGCCGGATGGGCCCGAATTGCTTCGCTAAAGTGGCTTTTTCTGTCGATCGGACTGGGAGCCACGGCCTCCGGCGTTGACTGCCGTTTCGCGGGCATCATTATTAGTCTTGGGATTCTTATGTTTGTTGCGTCGATGTTTATGTGTGCTATATCTGGCCTCTGATGTGCCAGGGGTGTTTGCTTTGTTGCTGTGAGACAGCCAGCTGTCTTCGCCCGCGCAAAAGTTGGTAATGAGTGTTGTTAGGGCTGCCATGGACTTTGGTTTCTCTTGGCCGAGGTGTCGGGCGAGCCACTCGTCTCGGATACTGTGTTTGAAGGCTGCTATGGCTTCGGTGTCCGAACAGTCGGCGACTTGGTTCTTTTTTAGTAGGAACCTGGTCCAGAGTCTCCTGGCTGACTCTCCGGGCTGTTGGGTAATGTGACTTAAGTCATCAGCATCCGGTGGTCGCCTATAGGTACCTTGGAAGTTGTTGAGGAATGCATCCTCGAGATTTTCCCAACTGCCGATGGAGTTTGCCGGCATGTTATTCAGCCATTGTCTGGCTGGTCCTTTAAGCTTAAGGGGGAGATACTTGATGGCATGTGGATCATCACCGCGGGCCATGTTAATGTGGAGAAGAAAATCTTCGATCCATACCTCGGGGTCTAGTGTGCCGTCGTATGATTTGGTGTTGACGGGTTTAAACCCTTCTGGGAATTCGTGATTCACTACTTCATCAGCGAAGCAGAGGGGGTGTGCGGCGCCTCTATGCCGGGCTATGTCACGACGCAGCCCGACTAAATCCGGTCGGTTATGTTTGGCCCGGACGGACTGATTATTAGTGTATCTGGCATGACGGTCATTGTCATGTGCTGTGGCGCGCCCCTGTGATCCGTAAATTGATCTTGGTTGTCCTGTGTTGTTTTCCAATATATCTCGTAGGTCCTGCGTATTGCCCCGGGCAGTAGTGAACTAGCGTGGGGTGCGGGCTGGTACGTCATTTTATCCTGGCCACGAGGTGGCCGGTCAGCCTTGTCTTGTGGTGGTGCGGGCTCTACGGCCTCTTCCTCTAGCTAAGGTAGCAGCCTATGTTTTGGGTAACCCTTGGTGGGGGGCTTGAGTCCGTATTCCTTGGCCGCCAGGACCTCGGTCCATCTGTCTGCGAGCAGATCTTGATCAGCTTGGAGCTGTTGCTGCTTCTTTTTCAGGCTTCTTGCAGTGGCTATAAGTCGGCGCTTGAAGCGCTCCTGCTCTATGGGATCCTCTGGTACGCCGAATTCTCATCACCGAGGCTCACCTCATCTTCGGAGGGAGGCATGTAGTTATCGTCCTCCAAGTATCCGTCTGTCGCCTGTTCATCTGGGCTGACCTGCCCGTGTTCTTGTTCGGCCTGCTCGAAGGCAGGCTGATCAAGATTGTATTCCTCTTCGGTGCCTTCTGGATTGTTTTCTTGTCCAGTGCCGGTGTTGATGTGGCGGGGCTTAGAGCGGCGCCGATGGCGCCCATGCTTTGATTTCTTCCCTGAGGGGTTATCTTCTGTTGCCTCATCGCCATTGTTTTCATTGGGGGTGTCCACCATATATATATCATGTGAAGAGTTGGCAGTCCACCGCCCTATGGGCGGTGGTTCCTGTTCTTCTCCAGCATCATCGTCTCTACCATCGATGTCTTCAGAGTCGAAGTTAAGCACGTCGGTCAAATAATCGACCGTGGCTATGAAGTGGGTGGTGGGTGGGTAACGAGTTTCTTCTTTGCCTGCTTCCCACTCGAGCCGGACATAGTTCAGCCTGGACTCTCCTAACAGAGAGAGAGACCTTAATGAGTTTAGCACATCGCCGAAGGGGGAGTGCTGAAAGATGTCCACAGCGGTGAACTCCATTACTGGAGCCCAATCGGGCTTGATGTGCTCGGGCACTCGTGGTTTGGAACCAATGTCCGGACACATGTCCGGGGGTCCGGTGACGCAGATCCCCTTAATGGTGGAGTCTGTGTTCGGCTCTACAGCCGAAGAGTATGCGGCCTCCATGGCGGGGTTCATCCACCCGTCCTCGGTCGCTCTGCCCCGGATTTAGGTCCGGAGCGACTGCAGGGGCGATATCTCGAATATTATCCGGTAGCAGATTTAAGTCATGCTCATCGTGACTATTCGGCACTCCCGATGCAGGCCCGAATCCGTCGAAGATCAAGTCTCCGCGGATATCGGCCGTGTAATTCAAGTTCCCAAACCTGACCTGATGGCCAGGGGCATAGCTGTCGATCTGCTCCAGATGGCCAAGCGAGTTGGCCCGCAGTGCGAAGCCGCCGAACATGAAGATTTGTCCGGGGAGGAAAGTCTCACCCTGGACTGCGGTGTTGAAGGTTGGGGGAGCCATCGAGCCTTACAGCGATGACACAGAGGAACTCTCAATGAAAGCACCAATGTTAGTGTCAAAACCGGCGGATCTCGGGTAGGGGGGCCTGAACTGTGCGTCTAAGGCTAATGGTAACAGGAGACTGGGGACACGATGTTTTACCCAGGTTAGGGCCCTCTCAATGGAGGTAATACCCTACTTCCTGCTTGATTGATCTTGATGATATGAGTATTACAAGAGTTGATCTACCACGAGATCATAGAGGCTAAACCCTAGAAGCTAGCCTATGGTATGATTGTTGTTGTCCTACGGACTAAACCCTCCTGTTTATATAGAGACCGGAGGGGGCTAGGGTTACACAGAGTCAGTTACGGAGAAGGAGATCTACATCCGAATAGCCAAGCTTGCCTTCCACGCAAAGGAGAGTCCCATCCGGACACGGGACGAAGACTTCAATCTTGTATATTCATAGTCCAACAGTCCGGCCAAAGTACATAGTGCGGCTGTCCGGATACCCCCCCCCCCCTATCCAGGAATCCCTCAACACCCCCCTCCTTGTCCAATTCAGACTAGAGGGGGAGGGGGTGCGCGGCCAGCCCTAGCTGTCGTGGTTCTAAGTATGATAGTAGTGTAGGGGGGGTACTAATGGAGAGGCAAGATCCTAGCTATGGAGTAGTTGTATACGCAAGGGATTTACGAGTTCAGGCCCTTCTCGGAGGAAGTAACAGCCCTACGTCTCGGAGCCCGGAGGCGGTCGACTGGATTATATGCGTATGAGTTACAGGGGTGTGAACCCTTTACACTGAGGAGGGGGGTGGCTTATATAGAGTCCGCGAGACCCCTCCGGCCCTCAGTTATGCAGGGTTTAAGATACATTAAGATCGGGCATTACTGGTAACGCTACACATCAAGTGCTATGATGACCATAAAAGCTACTTAATGACCGACCATTGGCGTGCAGAGTGACTTTAGATCTCCTAGCTGTCGAGTGGTTGGCTTCATGGTCGAGTCGTTCGCTTCATGGTCGAGTGTCTTCGAGCCTGTTGAGTGGAACATTCCTGAGTTGATTGACAGGTGGTTTCTTCTAGAGATATCCTTGGGTAGGGTTGTTTGGACAGGTCCATGACCCTAACCTAGGTTCATAGCTTCATCATTAGCCCCCGAATGGATCGAGATTTGAGTGGGGAAGGAGTTGAGAACTCTTCTGACCCATTTCTCGTGCTATGAGTATGTCTTGTTCTGGATCAATGAACTTTAGGTGACAACACCAACTTCTTTTTCAGTCGCCTTGATCCATTCCTTGTATCCGTCGAGTGAAGTTTTTGCTTGGAGAGCTCCGAGTGACAGATCGAAGGAGATCTTTCGTCTGACGAGTTGTTCTGCAACCCGCGGGTTTAGCGGGATTCGAATTTCACCAAGCACGTGGGGCAGAGGAGGCCGCAGTAATCGGATGGGATAAGGCAGGGACACCTTGATCTTCGTGCCACCTTTTTTGCCATGTATCACGCGCGCGACTATTGCGGGATTTGGCAGGATCGCCCGGGCCTACAAGTCAGTCACTCGGAAGAAACCTCATATAAGGCACCGGATGGGGTTTTTTTGAACAGTGCATTCTCATTTCCTCCTCTCTTCTCCAGACCTATCCTCCGCGCCCGCTTCTGCCACCACGCCGCTGCTCGTGCGCATCTCACCGACGATGATGGTGAAAGAGAAGACGTCGGCCTTGGAGCGGGCGAAGAAGGCGATGGCGAAGGTGAAGGGGAGGGCGACCAGTCGAGGCGGATCTTCATCGAGGGTCGGCCTGCCGTAGGGTTGGATCCAGTGCGACTGGATCCGCTCGACGATTAGTCAAGTGGATCTCGACGACCTGGCCAACGGAGGACTGATCCCTCATGGATCGGTGCGGCTTCCGGGGAGAGAGTCTGAGCCGCAACCTCAGGAGGATGAGTGCATTCTCTTGGCCACTCATGTCGACCGTGGGTTCTCTTTGCCGCCTCACCCTTTCTTTTGGGGATTTCTGAATTTCTTTGGGGCACAACTCCACCACTTCACACCCAAAACCATCGTGTACCTCGCTGCTTATGTGTCTTTGTGCGAGAATTTCTTGGGTTGTCGGCCTCATTGGGGTCTTTTCAAGCACATCTTCACCTGTCGCTCCCAGACGGTGAAAAAGGCCAATCCGAGTGGCGAGAGAACACACGTGATCCAGATGTGTGGGGGTCTTGGGGTTCAGTTGAGAGGAAAAAGCTCGTTTCCGACCATGGTCTTACCCGACTCGGTCCGTGGATGGCAGTCGACCTGGTTCTACTGCAAAGACCAGCCGACGCCAGGGCAGTCGACTGGGCTCCCTCCTTTTTCCATGGAACAAGTGAGGAAGCCTTCATCTTTGAAGGTGGTCCCCGAAGAGAAAGCGCAGGTTAAGGTGTTGGTCGAGCATGTTGTCCAGCTTATCCGTGATGGGGTGACCGGCATGGACCTCTTGGAGGTCTTCCTCCGGCGACGCATCCATCCGCTTCAAGCTCGAGACCATCCCATGTGGTTGTACTCTGGCACTGAGGACACCACTCGGATCCATCCGGAGGAGATTGACGATGCCACGCTGGAGAGGTGGATGGCGAGCATCACAGGGAACAAGGACAACCCCCAAGGGGCCAGGAGGATTCCTCCACTCGACCAATCATACGAAGTAGACAAGGTCCGATTCTGCATTTCTGACTGTGATTCTGCTTTTCTCCACTCTGTTTGCTTAAAATCAGTCGACTGACTTCTGACTTGTTTGTTGTCTTCTAGGTTACGACTGAGATGTACTCGACGCCCAATGGGGCGCAAGAACAAGGCGAGGAGGGAGAGGCGAGCGGAGGTGAAAGTGAGGAGGAGGGGTGGCAATCTGATGGCGAGGGGGAAGAGGATGACGACAGCTCCAGCAAGGAGGAGGAGAGGGAAGTCGACCCTTCTCGCATGGAAAGGCGATCCAAGCTCACCCACGACCCCGCGAGGGAGCGCGGCAAAGCGGTTGCGCCCGTTGTGCAGTCGACAAAGCGCCCTCGGACGGCTTCTCCGGCGCCGACTGAAAAAGCGCCGAAGCATCCCCAGGCGGAGTCATGAAAGCCGCCAAAGGCCTTCCCCAAGATGAGAATGGCCATTCCCACTATCTCCGGGTAACAGCAGAACTTGTGTTTTCTTGTTTAGTATGGATGAACTCTTGGTCGACTCATCGACTAATCGACTGGTTTTTGAAATCTACAGTGCTGCTACCTCCGAAACCTCTGCCAGGACCGAAGACCAGGAAATGGAAGACACTGTCACTTCCAACCTTGGTACGATTTCTGTAGTTTCACTTTCGGTCGATTGGATTTTTGATTTCAACTTTGGATTTTCTTGTAGCTCCCCCTCATGTCATTGATCTCCCTGACGATGACGACGAGGTGCCTCTGAGGGTGAGGAGGAACAAGAAGGCGCCGGCTGGCAAGACTACTCCGACTGCACCAGTGCCTGAGACATTGGTTCAAGAGGGCGGCGATGTCACTCGACATTCTGTGTCCTTCGCTGTGCCGGTGACGAGTGCCCGGCCTTCATCGTCGACTACTGACCAGCCCTCCCTTTTCGCCACACACCACGTCCCAGAGGACCAAGCGGGTGCTGCTAAGGAGGCCATATGCCAGGCGGGGATTATGATGGAGCAGGTGAAGGCGATCCGGGAAGCCAGCCAAGCGGCTTATGATGCAAGCTCAGCCCTTCAGAGTAATGTCCAGGTTAGTTGGTCGCCACCTGTTCTGTTAGGATATGCTATTTGAGGGTTTTCTTTCCGAAGATC
This sequence comes from Triticum aestivum, assembly GCF_018294505.1. Classification (NCBI taxonomy): domain Eukaryota; kingdom Viridiplantae; phylum Streptophyta; class Magnoliopsida; order Poales; family Poaceae; genus Triticum; species Triticum aestivum. The sequence goes on from NC_057804.1 coordinate 59,004,961, forward strand.
TTTGTATCTGTACACCCACTGGGTGTGTTGATTGAATTTTGTGATTAGTGGGGGCACGCTCAGTGCACCCACTGGGTGAAGTCCCCGAGACTATGGTGGACTGTTGGCAGTCGACTGTAGTCTTTGTAGTTGAAATTTCCTCACTCTAACTTCTTCACTCGGTCTGGTCGGACCATGTCGAGTGGAACCTTAGAACCGGTGGTGGCACGCTGAGTGCACCCACTGGGTGTAGTCCTCGAGACTATGGTGGACTGCTGGCAGTCGACTGTAGTCTGAAGAACTCTCTCTCTCTCTCTCTCTCTTTTTCTTGGTAGATCATGATGAGACCATGGCTGACTGCTGGCAGTTAGCTATGGTTTTGGAACCATAATCTCTTTGTTCCTTTCGATCGACTGATCGGATCAAGTCGATAAAACTAGTGGGGCACGCTGAGTGCACCCACTGGGTGTAGTCCCGGAGACTACTGTTGAATATTTTGATTCGACTGTAGTCTTAGAAACGTTACGTTTTTTCTCTTTGTCACTCGGAAGCAACCTCTCTTTGATGTCTGTCGACTAACTCTTTGCAGAAATCTTGCGAGCTTGTGGCTCGTTATACTGAGTTGGAAAACAAACATATCCAGCTCGACCTTGACTTGAAGCTTGTTCAGGAGAACTTTCAGAAGGCGAAGGACGAGGCAAAAGGTATGATTGGTGAGAATTTGACGACTGTCTTTATCTTTCTGCCCATTCCTGATTCTGATCTCGTCGTCCTTTTGCAGTTAAAACGGCGGAGGCTCTGAAGAAGGACCAGGAACTTGCTGAGGTGCAGAAGGCGGCTTTGGACAAAATGAAGCTTGCGGAAGAGAAACTGGCTTCAGTCGGTAAACTTGAAGAGGAGAACGCCAATCTGAAAGCTTCTCTCGATGCGGCCAACAAGGAAGTTAGCCATCTGAAGAATGACAAGATAGGTCTGAGTGACAAGGCAAGTGAACTGGTGGGGAAGAAGAACGATCTGGAGGCTTATCTGGGAGGGCTCGCCAAGAAGCTGTTCATCATGTTTGAGGGTAATCTCTCCTACCCGACTGACTTGTAATCACTGACCTATCATAGAACTGCTGGTTTATCTTTGAGTTGTGCTTGCAGAATTCTGCCAAAACTTCGAGGAAGAGACCAGCCGAGTGGAGACAGGCTTGGACCCCATTAACTCTCTTGTGAAGGACGACGCTGCTATGAACGTGCTCCGACTGGAGTCTCGTGTTGCTGGTGTGGTCGACTACCTTGCTCGACTGAAGGTTGCGGCATCGCGAATCGACACGACACTCTGGCCGAGAGAGACGTTTCAAAATGACCTCGAGTCTCTTATGACTCAACTGAATGAAATTCTAGGTCGAGTACAAGAATGGAAGAAGTCTTCTGCCAGGTGTGGTGCTGATGTTGCCCTGTCTTTGGTCTGTGTTCACTGCAAGGATGCGCGGGAGGACAAGCTGGCGTCCCTCAAAGTGGCCAATACCAAGAAGCATGACTTCCAATCGTTCATGGAGACCTTCATTGCTACTGCCACTCGGATTGCAGATGGAATCGACCTGGATCAGTTTGTCGCGCCTTCCAGTCCTCCACCCGAGGAGTAAAAAACTTCTATGCTTGATGCCTTAAATTTGCCTCGGAATGCCGAGTGGTTTTGTAACCGATAAACTTTTACAGGCTTGATGCCCGAGCACTTCTGAATCCGTAGGACATTATCTGAACTTGGCTTATCGTTGAATATGCTTGCATTTGCCATCGAGTGAAATTTGTTCTCCACTCGGAATATATTTTAGTGCTTGTGATGCAGCTCTGAGGTGGAGAATCTAGTCGACCTGTACCTCACTGTTCTTGCAGGTAGGGATGGAGTACAGATTGCAGTCGACCTGCGTCTTTGCGGATCGGGATGGAGCGCACATTGTATCCGTGCCGTAGCTCCGAAGGAGAAGATAGCAGTCGACATGTACCTCGTCGTCCTTGCAGAGCGCACATTGTATTTGTGCCGTAGCTCCGAAGGAGAAGGTAGCAATCGACCTGCACCTCATCGTCCTTGCAGAGCGCACATTGTATTTGTGTCGTAGCTCCGAAGGAGAAGGTAGCAGTCGACCTGCACCTCGTCGTCCTTGCAGAGCGCACATTGTATTTGTGCCGTAGCTCCGAAGGAGAAGGTAGCAGTCGACCTGCACCTCGTCGTCCTTGCGGATTGGAATGAATTTCATACTTAAGCGACTACTGGACTGCAGCTAAGCCTCCGAGTGGGAGGATTGCTCTCCACTCGGTAGGATTTTCAAACACTTAGGCGAGTACTGGACTGCAGCTAAGCCCCCGAGTGGGAGGGTTGCTCCCCACTCGGTAGGATTTTCAAACACTTAGGCGAGTACTGGACTGCAGCTAAGCCCCCGAGT
>NC_057804.1:59008122-59027797 GCF_018294505.1 Triticum aestivum
TTAGGCGAGTACTGGACTACAGCTAAGCCCCCGAGTGGGAGGTTTGCTCTCCACTCGGTAGGATTTTAAACACTTAGGCGAGTACTGGACTGCAGCTAAGCCCCCGAGTGGGAGGTTTGCTCTCCACTCAGTAGGATTTTTAAACACTTAGGCGAGTACTGGACTGTAGCTAAGCCCCTGAGTGGGAGGTTTGCTCTCCACTCGGTAGGTTTTTTAAACACTTAGGCGAAACGGATTCGCAGCTAAGCCCCCGAGTGAGAGGCTTGCTCGTCACTCGGTAGGATTTTCAAATACTTAGGCAAAACGGATTCGCAGCTAAGCCCCCAAGTGAGAGGCTTGCTCGTCACTCGGTAGGTATTTTTTTACGAACTTAGGCGAAACGGATTTGCAGCTAAGCCACCCACTGGGGGATTTCTCACGTAAACAAAAGTAACAAAAATCACTGGGAAAATTATAACACTCTTGTCTTTGATAAACAAACTATAGGAGTACTTTTTATTACATCTCACCCGAGTGAGTACTTAAGTGTAAAAAGGGCGGAGCAGGTCCACATTCCAGGCTCATGGCTCATCAATCTGGCGACCGACATTGTAAAGACGGTATGCTCCATTGTGGAGAACTTTGGTGATGATGAAGGGGCCTTCCCAAGTAGGGGCGAGTTTGTGTGGCTTCTGTGGATCCACTCAGAGGACCAAGCCTCCTTCTTGGAAGGCTCGACTCTTCACGTTTCTGGCATGGAACCGACGCAAGTCCTGCTGATAGATGGTCGATCGGATCAAGGCCATCTCTCTTTCTTCTTCTAGGAGGTCGACTGTGTCCTGCCGGGCTTGTTCTGCTTCATCTTCAGAGTAGAGCTCGACTCGGGGTGCATTGTGAAGTAGGTCACTCGGCAGAACTGCTTCAGCTCCATAGACCAGAAAGAATGGAGTTCTCCCAGCCGACCGATTAGGAGTAGTCCTCAATCAGCAAAGAACTGATGGAAGTTCGTCGACCCACACACCTGCTACGTGTTTGACATCACGCATCAGCCGGGGTTTCAGGCCTTTGAGAATTAGGCAGTTTGCTCTTTCTGCTTGTCCATTCGACTGGGGGTGAGCGACGGAAGCGTAGTCGACTCGCGTGCCTTGAGAAGCGCAGAAGGCTTTGAATTGGTCGGAATCGAAGTTTGACCCATTATCCGTGATGATGCTATGCGGAACTCCATATCTGAATATCAACTCTCTGATGAAGCTGATAGCAGTGCCGGCATCAAGATTCTTGATGGGCTTGGCTTCGATCCACTTAGTGAACTTGTCGACTGCCACCAGTACATGGGTGAAGCCGCTCCTGCCAGTCCTCAGTGGTTCAACCATATATAAGCCCCAGACAGCGAAGGGCCAGACGAGTGGAATGGTCTTCAAGGCTGAGGCGGGCTTGTGCGACATATTGGAGTAGAACTGACATCCTTCACACTTGTCGACTATCTATTTCGCCATTTCATTTGCTCTGGGCTAGTAAAAACCCGCTCGGTATACTTTAGCCACAATAGTCCGAGAGGACGCATGGTGGCCACAGGTCCCCGAGTGGATATCGTCAAGAATTATCCGACCCTCTTCTGGCGTTATACATTTCTGACTGGCTCCAGTCGCGCTTTCTCTGTACAACTGTCCCTTCATCACAGTAAAGGCCTTGGATCGATGGATGATCTGTCGAGCCTCTCCTTCATTCTCTGGGAGCTCTTTCTTTAGGATATATGCGATGTACGACACTATCCAGTCGGGAGTGATGACCAAGACTTCCATGATCAGGTCGACCATAGCTGGGACCTCAACTTCAGTCGGATCCGTGGCACTTTTTGGATGCCGAGCTTATTTGGTGAAAGGATCCTCTTGAACTGACGGTGCGTGGATATGTTCCAAAAACACACCACTGGGAATGGCATCTCTCTTGGAACCTATTTTTGCCAAATCATCAGCTGCTTGATTTTTCAGTCGGGGTATATGATGAAGCTCTAACCCCTCGAATTTCTTCTCCAGCTTTCTTACTGCATTGTAGTAACCAGTCATGGCTGGGCTTCTGATGTCCCACTCCTTCATCACTTGGTTAACCACCAAATCTGAGTCGCCGTAGACCATGAGGCGACGGACGCCGAGTGAAATGTCCATATGCAACCCATACAAAAGTGCTTCGTATTCTGCTTCGTTGTTGGAGGAATCAAAGTGAATCTGGAGTACATATCTGAGCTTATCTCCTGGGGGGGAAACCAACACTACCCCAGCACCGGAACCATTCAGCATCTTAGAGCCATCAAAGAACATGTTCCAGTGCTCCGAGTGAACTTGAGTCGGCAGTTGCTATTCAGTCCACTTGGCGATGAAATCTGCTATTGCTTGGGACTTGATAGCTTTCTTTGCCTCAAATCTGATATCCAGGGGAAGGAGTTCAATCGCCCATTTTGCCACTCGACCAGTTGCTCTGTTGTGCAGAATCTCTGACAATGGGGCGTCGCTGATGACTGTAATGGTATGGTCAGAGAAGTAATGAGCAACTTTCTTCATGGTCATATAAATCCCATATACAAGCTTCAGATAATGAGGGTATCATTGCTTTGATGGGGTCAGAACTTCAGAAATATAATATACTGGGCGCTGAACTTTAAAGGCTTTTCCTTCTTCTTCCCGCTCGACCGTAAGTACTGTACTGGCGACTTGTCCTGTGGCTGCAATGTAAAGCACCAAAGGCTCTTTTCTGATCGGGGCAGCAAGCACCGGCTGGGTGGAAAGCAGGGCTTTTAGCTCTGCAAACGCTGCATCAGCTTCAGGAGTCCACTCAAACTTGTCTGACTTCTTCATCAGTCGGTAAAGAGGCAATGTATTTTCACCGAGACGAGAGATGAATCAACTTAAAGCGGCCAAGCAACCAGTAAGCTTCTGAACATCGTGCACACGCACAGGTCGTTTCATTCGGAGTATAGTGCCCACTTTCTCTGGATTTGCGTTGATTCCTCGTTCAGAAACGAGAAAACCGAGTAATTTTCCACCAGGACTCCGAATGTGCACTTTGATGGATTAAGCTTGATATCATACCTCTTGAGGTTGGCAAATGTTTCAGCAAGGTTAGTCAGTAGGTCGGAACCTTTCCGTGACTTGACCACAATATCATCCATGTATGCTTCCACATTCCGACTGATTTGAGTGAGCAAACACTTTTGAATCATCCTCATGAACGTGGCTCCGGCATTCTTGAGGCCGAATGGCATGGTGACATAACAGAAGCACCCGAATGGGGTGATGAAAGCTGTTTTGATCTCATCGAGTCCATACAGACGGATCTGATGATACCCGGAATAGGCGTCTAAGAAAGACAGTCGCTCACATCCTGCAGTCGAGTCGACTATTTGGTTGATGCGGGGGAGAGGAAAATGATCTTTCGGGCAGGCCCGATTGATATGTTTAAAGTCAATGCACATGTGAAGTGACTTGTCCTTCTTGGGGACCATGACAACATTGGCGAGCCACTCGGAGTGGTAAATTTCTCGGATAAACTCTGCTGCTAAGAGCCGAGCCACCTCCTCGCCAATGGCCTTCCTTTTCTGGACGGCGGACCATCGCGGATGTTCTTTGACAGGTTTCGCTTTTGAGTCGAATCGTAGATGGTGCTCAGCCAGCCCCCTGGGAACACCCCGCATGTCAGAAGGTTTCCATGCGAAGATGTCCCAGTTCTCACGGAGGAACTGGATGAACGCTTCTTCCTATTTGGGGTCGAGCATTGTGGAGATATGAGTCGGAGCAGCATTGGGGTTGGTCGGGTGAATGTGAACCGGTTTTCTCTCACCGGACGACTGAAACGCTTATTCCGTAGCGGGCTTCTTAGCTCGCAACAAATCACTCGGGTCTGCATTTTTCTGGTGTTCCTGCCACTCTTCTGCTACCATCTGAGCATCGGCGATCTTTGAGCCTTTCTGAAAGCACTCTTCCGCCTTCTTCCGATTGCCAGTAACAGTGATCACACCTTTGGGGCCAGGCATCTTCAATTTGAGGTACACGTAACATGGTCGAGCCATAAAACATGCATAAGCTGGCTTGCCCAAAATAGCGTGATAGGCACTCTGGAAATCCACAACTTCAAATGTCAACTTTTCTTTGCGGAAATTTTTGGAATCACCAAAAACCACATCAAGAGCAATCTGGCCGAGTGACGCAGCCTTCTTGCCAGGAATGACTCCATAGAAACTCATGTTGCTGGTACTAAGTCTGGACATCGGAATCCCCATCCATTTCAGTGTCTCTGCGTACAGTATATTCAAGCTACTGCCACCATCCATCAACACTTTAGTCAGCCGAGTGCCTTCGACGACTGGGTCGACCACCAGAGCTTGCCTCCCGGGGGTGGCTATGTGTGTTGGGTGATCAGACTGGTCGAACGTGATGGCAATCTGAGACCATTTCAGATAATTGGGTGTCGTCGGAGCAACCATATTCACTTCTCGGTTTATAACTTTCAATCGACTTTTGCTTTCAACGTCAGCAAAAATCATCAGGGTGGAATTGACCAGGGGATATCCGTCATCACTATCCTCTTTGTCATTAACTTTGTCCGACTCCTTTTCCTTGTCCTTGGGTTGTTTCCCCTGGAATTGCTGGATCAAGAGCCGACACTGTCGAGTGGTATGTTTCGGGTAAATGAAATTACCCTCCTCATCTTTCTTCATGTGGATGTGGCACGACAAATCCATCACGTCATTTCCTTCTTTATCCTTCACCTTCTTAGGGTTCCAAGGCCCTTTGAGCTTCCCTTTAAACTTTCCCTGGGTCACGGCCAAGGCTTCTCAAGGAGCAGCTGGCTCGGCTTTCCGCTTCTGCTTCCGACTGGAGTTCCCTCCTCCGGTTTCATGGGTGAATGACTTGTGCTTGCCACTCCGGAGCCGATCATCTTCTTCACCATTGGCATACTTGGTGGCTATCTCCATCATTCGACTCAGAGACATGTCTCCGGTTCGACCGAATTTCAGGTTTAGCTCTCTGTACTTGACGCCTTCCTTGAAGGCACACACTGCCTGGTGATCAGACACATTCTCTATCGTGTGATGCAACGTGATCCATCTCTGGATGTAATCTCTCAAAGTTTCATTCGACTTCTGCACACAAGATTGCAGCTCTGTCAGTCCCGCTGGTCGCTTGCAAGTTCCTTCGAATGTTCTGACAAACACTCGGGCAAGATCTTCCCAAGTGTAAATGCTGCTGGGTGCTAACTGATTCAACCATGCTCTGGCCGAACCCTCCAACATAAGAGGCAGATGTTTCATGGCCACCTCATCATTGCCGCCGCCAATCTGAACAGCCACTCGGTAGTCCTCAAGCCAAGTATCTGGCTTGGACTCACCAGGGAACTTACTGACTCCAGTCGCCAACCTGAAGTTGGGAGGAATCACCGCGGCCCTGATGGCTCTGCTGAAACACTCTGGTCCTGAGACATGCACTCTGCTTCTGGTGGGTACATCCCTGTCATGACCCTCTCGGTGAGCTCTGTTCCTGTCGACCAGACCTTGAATGATAATGGATCTCGCATCAAAGCCTGGTTCCCTGGGGTCGACTGAAATCCTTCGCCCAACACTGTGCTGGCGTCTATCATCCTGTTGTCGAGGCGCGTACGATCCACCCCTTGGGGGGGCACTCGACGTCGATCATCGCAATTGATTCGGTGATCATACTGCTCACGGTTCTTGTACTGGTCATGCCGGTCTCCACGCCCCTCACGCCTCCGGGGCGATCTGGGGCTATGAGCCGACTGGACTGTATTTGCAGCTACGGATCTGCTGTGAATCCTATTCCGCGACTGGGACACAACTGAATTTTGATCTCCTGCTGCTCGGAGTAAATCTCTGATCTGCATCAAGCCTCTGCCAACCTCTAACTAGGAAGGCTAAATTGACTCTGCTATACGGGCCGCAGTCGCTAAATTCTGAATTGGAGTTCGGTATACCTGAGTCAGTGCTGGAAAGAGTTGACGTCGACTGGAGTCTGGAACCCATTGCCGTGCACGCTCGTCGAGTGCTCGCTGAAGGTTCTCCAGTCGAGTGCGCTCAGCCAAGTTGGCCAAGCGCGCGTCCTCTAAGGCACGAGCCTCAGGAGTTTCTCCAACGATAGGAGTATGAAGCGCATCCATGTTCCGGCGGCGAAGTTCTTCCCTTTGCAGCGAAGTGAGGGGCTCGGGGAGATACTCCTCATGGGCATGCGACGGATCGCCTCCGCCGTCGCCTCAGTCGGTGCTGGGAAAACTGGGAGGACCGTGTGGTCCATCGACCATCAAAACCTCCGCCGCTGGATCACTGTTGTCGCGCTCGAATGCAGTCTCTGCGGAGCCAGTCGAACAAGCCGTAGGGAGATTCGTCGGGATCGATTGCCGCGAATTGGAGGGTGGCCGACTGGCGAGCCACCGCGTGCCTCACCCACCGCTGAAGTCTTGACCGACCGGAGCGCTTGCACCGGCGGGAAACAAGGAGGGAGGATGACACAAAGACCGGCCGATACTGGGTCGACGGTTGCCGCAGGAGGACGCCACGGACGCACGCGCGAAAGTGCATCACTCAGCGCATCGATGTCGAGCGGAGCCTCCTGAAGCCAAGCAGAGTCGTCGGCGACGAACGTGAGCGCGCCGAGACGGATCTCGTGGCCCTCAACCAAAACTCCGCCTAAAACCATGATGAAGGAGATCGGAAAAAATTGCAACTTCTCCAATAAGTCGCTAAGACACCTGCCCCAAGGTGGGCGCCAACTGTCATGGTTCTAAGTCTGACAGTAGTGTAGGGGGGTACTAATGGAGAGGCAAGATCCTAGCTATGGAGTAGTTGTATACGCAAGGGATTTACGAGTTCAGGCCCTTCTCGGAGGAAGTAACAGCCCTACGTCTCGGAGCCCGGAGGCGGTCGACTGGATTATATGCATATGAGTTACAGGGGTGCGAACCCTTCACACTGATGAGGGGGGTGGCTTATATAGAGTCCGCCAGACCCCTCCGGCCCTCAGTTATGCAGGGTTTAAGATACATTAAGATTGGGCGTTATTGGTAACGCTACACATCAAGTGCTATGATGACCATAAAAGCTACTTAATGACTGACCGTTGGCGTGCAGAGTGACTTTAGATCTCCTGGCTGTCGAGTGGTTGGCTTCATGGTCGAGTGGTTGGCTTCATGGTCGAGTGTCTTCGAGCATGTCGAGTGGAACACTCCTGAGTCGATTGATAGGTGGTTTCTTCTAGATATGTCCTTGGGTAGGGTAGTTTGGACAGGTCCATGACCCTACCCTAGGTTCATAGCTTCATCACTAGCTGCTCCTCCTCTTCTCCACTAAGGCCCATCTTGGCCCATTAAACTCCCCAGGGGGTTCCGGTAACCCCCCGGTACTCCGGTATATGCCCGAAACCTTCCAAAACCATTCCGGTGTCCGAACATAGTCATCCAATATATCAATCTTTACGTCTCGACCATTTCGAGACTCCTTGTCATGTCTGTGATCATATCCGGGACTCCGAACTGCCTTCGGTACATCAAAACACAAAAAACTCATAATACCAATCGTCACCAAACTTTAAGCGTGCGGACCCTACGGGTTCGAGAACTATGTAGACATGACCGAGACACATCTCCGGTCAATAACCAATAGCGGAACCTGGATGCTCATATTGGTTCCCACATATTCTACGAAGATCTTTATCGGTCAAACCGCATAACAACATACGTTGTTCGCTTTGTCATCGGTATGTTACTTGCCCGAGATTCGATCGTCGGTATCTCAATACCTAGTTCAATCTCGTTACCGGCAAGTCTCTTTACTCGTTACGTGATGCATCAATCCGCAACTAACTCATTAGCTACATTTCTTGCAAGGCTTATAGTGATGTGCATTACCGAGAGGGCCCAGAGATATCTCTCCGACAATCAGAGTGACAAATCCTAATCTCGAAATACGTCAACTCAACAAGTACCTTCGGAGACACCTGTAGAGCACCTTTATAATCACCCAGTTACATTGTGATGTTTGGTAGCACACAAAGTGTTCCTCCGGTAAGCGGGAGTTACATAATCTCATAGTCATAGGAACATGTATAAGTCATGAAAAAAGCAATAGCAACATACTAAACGATCAAGTGCTAAGCTAACGGAATGGGTCAAGTCAATCACATCATTCTTCTAATGATGTGATCCCATTGATCAAATGATAACTCATATCTATGGTTAGGAAACTCAACCATCTTTGATCAATGAGCTAGTCAAGTAGAGGCATACTAGTAACACCATATTTGTCTATGTATTCACACATGTATTATGTTTCTGGTTAATACAATTCTAGCATGAATAATAAACATTTATCATGATATGAGGAAATACATAATAACTTTATTATTGCCTCTAGGGCATATTTCCTTTAGTCTCCCACTTGCACTAGAGTCAATAATCTAGATTACACAGTAATGATTCTAACACCCATGGAGTCTTGGTGCTGATCATGTTTTGCTCATGGAATAGGCTTAGTCAACGGGTCTGCAACATTCAGATCCGTATGTATCCTGCAAATCTCTATGTCTCCCACCTGGACTTGGTCCCGGATGGAATTGAAGCGTCTCTTGATGTGCTTGGTACTCTTGTGAAATCGGGATTCCTTTACCAAGGAAATTGCACCAGTACTGTCACAAAAGATTTTCATTGGACCCGATGCACTAGGTATGACACCTAGATCGGATATGAACTCCTTCATCCAGACTCCTTCATTTGCTGCTTCAGAAGCAGCTATGTACTCCGCTTCACACGTAGATCCTGCCACGATGCTTTGTTTAGAACTGCACCAACTGATAGCTCCGACGTTCAATATAAACACGTATCTGGTTTGCGATTTAGAATCGTCTAGATCAGAGTCAAAGCTTGCATCGACGTAACCATTTACGACTAGTTCTTTGTCACCTCCATAAATGAGAAACATATCCTTAGTCCTTTTCATGTATTTCAGGATATTCTTGACCGCTGTCCAGTGATCCACTCCTGGATTACTTTGGTACCTCCTTGCTAAACTAATAACAAGGCACACATCAGGTCTGGTACACAGCATTGCATACATGATAGAGCCTATGGCTGAAGCATAGGGAGCATCTTCCATTTTCTCTCTATCTTCTGCAGTGGTCGGGCATTGAGTCTGACTCAACTTCACACCTTGTATTACAGGCAAGAACCCTTTCTTTGCTTGATCCATTTTGAACTTTTCAAAAACTTTATCAAGGTATGTGCTTTGTGAAAGTCCAATTAAGCGTCCTGATCTATCTCAATAAATTTTGATGTCTAATATATAAGCAGCTTCACCGAGGTCTTTCATTGAAAAACTTTTATTCAAGTATCCTTTTATGCTATCCAGAAATTCTATATCATTTCCAATCAACAATATGTTATCCACATATAATATTAGAAATGCTATAGAGCTCCCACTCACTTTCTTGTAAATACGGGCTTCTCCAAAAGTCTGTATAAAACCATATGCTTTGATCACACTATCAACGCGTTTATTCCATCTCCGAGAGGCTTGCACCTGTCCATAAATGGATCGTTGGATCTTGCACACTTTGCTAGCACCTTTTGGATCGACAAAACCTTCTAGTTGCATCATATATAACTCTTCTTCCAGAAATCCACTTGGGAATGCAGTTTTGACATCCATTTGCCAAATTTCATAATCATAAAATGCGGCAATTGCTAACATGATTCGGACAGACTTAAGCATCGCTACGGGTGAGAAAGTCTCATCGTAGTCAACTCCTTGAACTTGTCGAAAACCTTTCGCAACAAGTCAAGCTTTGTAGACAGTAACATTACCATCAGCGTCAGTCTTCTTCTTGAAGATCCATTTATTCTCGATGGCTTGTCGATCATCGGGAAAGTCAACCGAAGTCCATACTTTGTTCTCATACATGGATCCCATCTCAGATTTCATGGCCTCAAGCCATTTTGCGGAATCTGGGCTCATCATCGCTTCCTCATAGTTCGTAGGGTCGCCATGGTCAAGTAACATGACCTCCAGAATAGGATTACCGTACCACTCTGGTGCGGATCTTACTCTTTTTAACCTACGAGGTTAAATAGTAACTTGATCCAAAGTTTCATGATCAATATCATTAGCTTCCTCACTAATTAGTGTAGGCGTCACAGGAACCGGTTTATGTGATGAACTACTTTCCAATAAGGGAGCAGGTACAGTTACCTCATCAAGTTCTACTTTCCTCCCACTCACTTCTTTCGAGAGAATCTCTTTCTCCATTTTTAGCAACGAATGTCTTGCCTTCGGATCTATGATAGAAGGTATACCCAACAATTTACTTTGGGTATCCTATGAAGACACATTTCTCCAATTTGGGTTCGAGCTTATCAGGTTGAATTATTTCACATAAGCATCGCAACCCCAAATTTAAGAAATGACAACTTTGGTTTCTTGCCAAACCACAGTTCATAAGGTGTCGTCTCAACGGATTTTGATGGTGCCCTATTTAACGTGAATGCAACCGTCTCTAAAGCATAACCCCAAAACGATAGCGGTAAATTAGTAAGAGACATCATAGATCACACCATATCTAGTAAAGTACGATTATGACGTTCAGACACACCATTACGTTGTGGTGTTCCGGGTGGCGTGAGTTGCGAAACTATTCCGCATTGTTCCAAATGTAGACCAAACTCGTAACTCAAATATTCTCCTCCACAATCAGATGGTAGAAACTTTATTTTCTTGTTACGATGATTTTCAACTTCACTCTGAAATTCTTTGAACTTTTCAAATGTTTCAAACTTATGTTTCATTAAGTAGATATACCCATATCTGCTCAAATCATCTATGAAGGTGAGAAAATAATGATACCCGCTGCGAGCCTCAATATTCATTGGACCACATACATCAGTATGTATGATTTCCAACAAATCTGTTGCTCGCTCCATTGTTCCGAAGAACGGTGTTTTAGTCATCTTGCACATAAGGCATGGTTCGCAAGTACCAAGTGATTCATAATCAATTAATTCCAAAAGTACATCAGTATGGAGTTTCTTCATGCGCTTTACACCAATATGACCTAAACGGCAGTGCCACAAATAAGTTGCACTATCATTATCAACTCTGCATCTTTTGACTTCAACATTATGAATATGTGTATCACTACTATCGAGATTCAATAAAAATAGACCACTCTTCAAGGGTGCATGACCATAAAAGATATTACTCATATAGATAGAACAACCATTATTCTCAGATTTAAATGAATAACCGTCTCGCATCAAACAAGATCCAGATATAATGTTCATGCTCAACGCTAGCACCAAATAACAATTATTCAAGTCTAAAACTAATCCCGAAGGTAGATGTAGAGGTAGCGTGCCGACGGTGATCACATCGACTTTGGAACCATTTCCCACGCGCATCGTCACCTCATCCTTAGCCAGTCTTCGCTTAATCCGTAGTCCCTGTTTCAAGTTGCAAATATTAGCAACAGAACCAGTATCAAATACCCAGGTGCTACTGCGAGCTCTGGTAAGGTACACATCAATAACATGTATATCACATATACCTTTGTTCACCTTGCCATCCTTCTTATCTGCCAAATACTTGGGGCAGTTCCGCTTCCAGTGACCAGTCTGCTTGCAGTAGAAGCACTCAGTCTGAAGCTTAGGTCCAGACTTGGGTTTCTTCTCTTGAGCAGCAACTTGTTTGTCGTTCTTCTTAAAGTTCCCCTTCTTCTTACCTTTACCCTTTTTCTTGAAACTAGTGGTCTTGTTTACCATCAACACTTGATGCTCCTTCTTGATTTCTACCTCTGCAGCCTTTAGCATTGCGAATAGCTCGGGAATTGTCTTGTTCATCACTTGCATATTATAGTTCATCATGAAGCTCTTGTAGCTTGGTGGCAGTGATTGAAGAATTCTGTCAATGACACTATCATCCGGAAGATTAACTCCCAGTTGAATCAAGTGATTGTTATACCCAGACATTTTGAGTATATGTTCACTGATAGAACTATTCTCCTCCATCTTGTAGCTATAGAACTTATTGGAGACTTCATATCTCTCAATTCGGGCATTTGCTTGAAATGTTAACTTCAACTCCTGGAACATCTCATATGCTCCATGATGTTCAAAACGTCGTTGAACTCCTGGTTCTAAGCCGTAAAGCATGGCACACTGAACTATCGAGTAGTCATCAGCTTTCCTCTGTCAGACGTTCTTAACGTTGTCAGTTGCATCTGCAGCAGGCCTGGCACCCAGTGGTGCTTCTAGGATGTCATTCTTCTGTGCAGCAATGAGGATAATCCTCAAGTGACGGACCCAGTCCGTGTAATTGCTACCATCATCTTTCAACTTAGCTTTCTCAAGGAACGCATTAAAATTCAACGGAACAACAGCACGGGCCATCTATCTACAACAACATAGACAAGAAAAATACTATCAGGTACTAAGTTCATGATAAATTTAAGTTCAATTAATCATATTACTTAAGAACTCCCACTTAGATAGACATCTCTCTAATCATCTAAGTGATCACGTGATCCAAATCAACAAAACCATAACCGATCATCACGTGAAATGGAGTAGTTTTCAATGGTGAACATCACTATGTTGATCATATCTACTATATGATTCACGCTCGACCTTTCGGTCTCAGTGTTCCGAGGCCATATCTGCATATGCTAGGCTCATCAAGTTTAACCCAAGTATTCTGCGTGTGCAAAACTGGCTTGCACTCGTTGTAGACGAATATAGAGCTTATCACACTCGATCATCACGTGGTGTCTCGGCAGGACGAACTGTGGCAATGGTGCATACTCAGGGAGAACACTTTTACCTTGAAATTTAGTGAGATATCATCTTATAATGCTACCATCAATCAAAGCAAAATAAGATGCATAAAAGATAAACATCACATGCAATCAATATAAGTGATATGATATGGCCATCATCATCTTGTGCTTGTGATCTCCATCTCCGAAGCATCGTCATGATCACCATCGTCACCGGCGCGACATCTTGATCTCCATCATAGCATCATTGTCGTCTCGCCAATTGCTTCTAAGACTATTGCTACTGCTTAGTGACAAAGTAAAGCAATTACAGGGCGATTGCATTGCATACAATAAAGCGACAACCATATGGCTCCTGCCAGTTGCCGATAACTTTGTTACAAAACATGATCATCTCATACAATAAAATTTAGCATCATATCTTAACCATATCACATCACAAAATGCCCTGCAAAAACAAGTTAGACCTCCTCTACTTTGTTGTTGCAAGTTTTACGTGGCTGCTACGGGCTGAGCAAGAACCGTTCTTACCTATGCATCAAAACTACAACGATAGTTCGTCAAGTTAGTGTTGTTTTAACCTTCTCAAGGACCGGGCGTAGCCACACTCGGTTCAACTAAAGTTGGAGAAACTGACACCCGCCAACCACCTATGTGCAAAGCACGTCGGTAGAACCAGTCTCGCGTAAGCGTACGCGTAATGTCGGTTCGGGCTGCTTCATCCAACAATACCGCCAAACCAAAGTATGACATGCTGGTAAGCAATATGACTTGTATCGCCCACAACTCACTTGTGTTCTACTCGTGGATATAACATCTACGCATAAAACTAGGCTCTGATACCACTGTTGGGGAATGTAGTAATTTCAAAAAAAATCCTACGCACATGCAAGATCATGGTGATGCATAGCAACGAGAGGGGAGAGTGTTGTCCACGTACCCTCGTAGACCGAGAGCAGAAGCGTTAGCACAACGCGGTTGATGTAGTCGTACGTCTTCATGATCCGACCGATCAAGTACCAAACGTACGGCACCTCCGAGTTCAGCACACGTTCAGCTCGATGACGTCCCACGAACTCCGATCCAGCAGATATTTGCGGGAGAGTTTCGTCAGCATAATGGCGTGATGACGGTGTTGATGATGCTACCGACGCAGGGCTTCGCCTAAGCACCACTACGATATTACCGAGATGGAATATGGAGGGGGGCACCGCACACGGCTAAGAGATCAATGATCAATTGTTATGTCTAGAGGTGCCCCCTTGCCCCCGTATATAAAGGACCAGGGGGAGGGGGCGGCCGGCCAGGAGGAGGGCGGCCAGGGAGGAGTCCTACTCCAACCGGGAGTAGGACTCCCTCTTTTCCTACTTGGAGTAGGAGGGTGAAAGGAAGGGAAGGAGAGAGGAGGAAGGAAAGCGCCCCCCCTCCTTGTCCAATTTGAACTAGAGGGGGAGGGGGCGCGCAGCCATCCGTAGCTGCCCCTCCTCTTCTCCACTAAGGCCCATCTTGGCCCATTAAACTCCCCCGGGGGGGTTCCGGTAACCCCCGGTACTCCGGTATATGCCCGAAACCTTCCAAAACCATTCCGGTGTCCGAACATAGTCATCCAATATATCGATCTTTACGTCTTGACCATTTCGAGACTCCTCATCATGTCCGTGATCATATCCGGGACTCCGAACTGCCTTCGGTACATCAAAACACAAAAAACTCATAATACCGATCGTCACCAAACTTTAAGCGTGCGGACCCTATGGGTTCGAGAACTATGTAGACATGACTGAGACACGTCTCCAGTCAATAACCAATAGCGGAACCCGGATGCTCATATTGGTTCCCACATATTCTACAAAGATCTTTATCGGTCAAACCGCATAACAACATACGTTGTTCCCTTTGTCATCGGTATGTTACTTGCCCGAGATTCGATCGTCGGTATCTCAATACCTAGTTCAATGTCGTTACCGGCAAGTCTCTTTACTCGTTACCTGATGCATCATACCGCAACTAACTCATTAGCTACATTGCTTGCAAGGCTTATAGTGATGTGCATTACCGAGAGGGCCCAGAGATACCTCTCCGACAATCAGAGTGACAAATGCTAATCTCGAAATACGTCAACTCAACAAGTACCTTCAGAGACACCTATAGAGCACCTTTATAATCAACCAGTTACATTGTGACGTTTGGTAGCACACAAAGTGTTCCTCCGGTAAGCGGGAGTTACATAATCTCATAGTCATAGGAACATGTATAAGTCATGAAGAAAGCAATAGCAACATACTAAATGATCAAGTGCTAAGCTAACGGAATGGGTCAAGTCAATCACATCATTATTCTAATGATGTGATCCCATTGATCAAATGATAACTCATATCTATGGTTAGGAAACTCAACCATCTGTGATCAATGAGCTAGTCAAGTAAAGGCATACTAGTGACACTATATTTGTCTATGTGTTCACACATGTATTATGTTTCCGGTTAATACAATTCTAGCATGAATAATAAACATTTATCATGATATGAGGAAATAAATAATAACTTTATTATTGCCTCTAGGGCATATTTCCTTCAGTATGCGGTCCGATGAGTATTGAGGTACGCGGCGGGTATTGTTATTTTCTGACCTTCACAGATGATTGGAGTAGATGCGGGTATATCTACTTAATGACACACAAGTCTGAAAAATTTGAAAAGTTCAAAGAATTTCGGAGTTAAGTGGACAATCATCATAATAAGAAAATAAGGTTTCTACGATCTTGTCACGCCCAATATGCGACCCTATCCAAAAGGAACTCGAAGGTCCCACCAAGGATAGACCCGCATATTGAAACGCTTTTGCAAGGTGGATAGCATTACATCAACATTACATAATAGATGGGATACATACAAGAGGCATACAATGCCACACGAATACAACATCACAATACATAAGATCAACATCCGACTACGAATGAATCACAAACAAAAACTCAAACGACATCCACCCTGCTAGCCCAGGCTGCCGACCTGGAACCTATCCCCTGATCGAAGAAGAAGCAGAAGGAGAACTCAACGCAAGCAAGCATCGCTCTCGCATCATGATCATCGCATAAACCTGTACCTGCAACTGTTGTTCTAGTAATCTTTGAGCCACGAGGACTCAGCAATCCCATTACCATGGGTATCAAGACTAGCAAAGCTTAAAGGGAAAGGAAGGGGGTAAAGTGGTGAGGTTGTAGCAGCGACTAAGCATATATGGTGGCTAACATACGCAAATAAGAGCGAGAAGAGAGCAAAAGGAACGGTCGTCAACTAGTAATGATCAAGAAGTGATCCTAAACTCCTACTTACGTCAAACATAACCCAGAAATCGTGTTCACTTTCCGGACTTCGCCGAAAAGAGACCATCACGGCTACACACACGGTTGATGCGTTTTAAATTCGGATCTGGTGTCAAGTTATCTACAACCGGACATTAACAAATTCCCATCTGCCTATAACCGCAGGCACGACTTTCGAAAGATTATACCCTGCAGGGGTGTCCCAACTTAGCCCATGACAAGCTCTCGCGATCAACGAAGGAATAGACCTTCTCCCAGGAAGACCCGATCAGACTCGGAATCCCGGTTTACAAGACATTTCGACAATGGTAAAACAAGACCAGCAAGACCGCCTGATGCACCGACAATCCCGATAGGAGTTGCACATATCTCGTTCTCAGGGCAACACCGGATGAGCAATCCGTACAACTAAAACCAGACCTCAAGTTTCCCTGAGGGGGCGCTGCAAAGGGCTCTAGTTCGGACCAACACTTAGACAAGAACTGGCCCGGGGGGGCTAAAATAAAGATGACCCTCGAGAGAGCGACTCCCAAGGGAAAAGTAGGTGGTGGTGAGGCAAATGGTAAAACCAATGTTGGGCCTTGCTGGAGGAGTTTTATTCAAAGCGAACTATCAAGGGGGTCCCATAAATCACCCGACCGCGTAAGGAACACAAAATCCGGGAACATAACACCGGTATGACGGAAACTAGGGCGGCAAGAGTGGAACAAAACACTAGGCAAAAGGCCGAGTCTTCCACCCTTTACCAAGTATATAGATGCATTAATAATATAAGAGATATTGTGATATCCCAACCAAAATCCTGTCCACCATGGAGAAATCTTCAACTTCACCTGCAACTAGCAACGCTATAAGAGGGCTGAGCGAAGCGGTAACATAGCCAATCAACGGTTTGCATAGGAAAGGTGTCAAAGGTTAGAGGTTCATGGCAATTCGGGATGGCTTGATAAACAGGTGATAGGTAACGCAGCATAGCGATATAACGAAGCAACTAGCATAGCAATGATAGTAGTGAGATCCAGGGTAGCGGTCATCTTGCCTGAAATCCCGCTAGGAAGAAGAACGAGTCCATGAAGAAGACGAACGGATGAAGCCACGAAGACGAACCAAGCGTAGACGAACGAATCCTCATGATCGCAACGAAACAGGAACTATCGAAAAGAAGCACACAACAAGGTAAACACGCCACACATAGACAAGACATGATGCCCAACAAGCATGATGCATGACAAAGCTACATGAAGCTACTTATGGCAAGAGATGATGCAAACAAGAACAACACATCAAGGCAAGTTTAAATGAGGCCGGGAACAACATATAACAATTCCGGTAAGTCCTCATATGCATATTTCGAAATTGGTCCAGATCTGAATAAACCTTATGTTCAAGTAGTTAAACATCAAGTTAAGATGCACAAAGATGATCTAACGAGATTCTAGTCAAGTTACATATAAAGTTCATTTAGTTCGGAGCTACGGTCTAGAAGATATGAGCAAAACAAGTTAAACATGGCATTGATGCAAAATGCACCCAAACATCAAGCAAACACACCAAAACAAGGATGCAACATGATAATATGAAAACTACATGCAAAATCAAGCAAGTTTCATATAGAGCACACTCAAAACGGAGCAACGGTTCAACACATGCACACTATACAAGTTTAAAGGATAAGCTGTCCAAAACAGCAACTAGGAATATTGCAAGCATCAAAACAACATGCTACAGGACCTCAACATAATAACAAAAGGCATGGACATGATGTACAGGTAAAGCATAACAAAACATGAACACTGAACTATCTCCACAAATCACTAGAACATGCTCAAACACACATGGTAAGATTGCAAGTTATAACAATTTCAGACTTTGCAGAAAATAACATCACGATGCAACGTTTAGAGCTATCAAACAACATGTTACATGAACTTATAATGGCAAACAAAGGCATGTCATGAATCTACTAAAAGCATAGATCAAAAGTCCCTTACTGACCATAAGCCAGAAAGGATCAGAAGATATAATGGCACCCACGTAAACATGGCAAGTTATATTACAGATTCAAACATGGCTGAAACAGAATTATGAAGGCATGTTAATGAGCTTGTGCAACTCACTACAGAGCAATACATGGCATGGCAAGGCACCCAACAGTAATAAGGCATATTTGAGAAGCTAGGCATGGCAAGAGCAAGGTCATAGGATGCATGGATCACTAGCAAAACACATAGAAACAACTGATCATGATGTAAAACAGGCTGACAGAAACATTATGAAGCAACTTTGGAGCAAGATATGAACAATCTACAGCAAGCTATAAATGCAACTAGGGGCATGTATGGTTAGAGCATGACATGCAGATCAAAACATGTTTATAGAACATCACTAGATTATGCATAGAATGATTAGTAGCAACATGTTTATATAGCATCGTGAAATAACAGATTCAGCCTAGCAAAACAGCAACATCATGAACACTACTTAACAAGCTCGATTCACTCACCACAAGTCATTGCATGACAAGATAAGCATAGCATCATCAAGAATACATGTTTATGAAACAAACCAAGTCAAGAACAAGTCCATACCATGCAAGGATCAACTATAGCAAGCTTGACCAAATTGAATAACACGTAAACAATCTGCCAGGAAACATTTTGAAGCAAAAGTAGAGCACGAAAATGACATGCTAGACTACACCATAATTGCAACCAAGGGCATGAATGGATATACAATAACAACATGTTCAAAACACCCTTACTGAAGTATCTCAAAATATGCATGGATATCTCTGTAGCATCAAGTTTACATGGCATCAAAATAACAGCAGAACAGGGACTAAAATCAGTAACATCACGATGCCTAGTTTGCATGCTTGTGCTAGTCACCACATTGATCATAAAAATACATGATAAGCACCTCTATAAATAAGGCATAGCATAGTTCAAAACACATGAAGACATCAACCTCATAGGATGCACACATCAATCATGGCAAAAATGACAAAAGAGCTCGTACTGATAACAGACAGCAGAAAATATTATGAAGCACTCTTACAACAATGATTCAGTCATCAAGATGAGCTCAAATGAATATGATGCAATGGAATGAAATGATGTACTCTTCGAGACGAACAATTTGACATATTACACGCACGAAACGGAGCTACGAATGCAGAGATATGATGGTATGAACATGGCATGAAAATTACTTCTGATTCGGGACTTAGACATTTTTACCTCCGGGAAAAGTCAACCGGGACGGAGGCGTTCCGGGACGGAGGGATCCGGGATCGGGGGCGCTGTGTTTGGTTCGTTGCACTGGTGGATCTCGTCCATCTTCCCGGACCTCACCGGAGATGGACGTGGAGGTGGCCGGAGATGGCCGGAGAGGGCGCGGGGAGGCCAGAGAAGACCGGGGCGACGGCCGGAGGAGGAGACGCGGGGCGGCCGGGAGGTGAGGCGGGGCGGCGGGGTCCGCGGTGGCCGGCTCAGGCGATGCGGGCGGCAGGGCGAGGGCGGCCGGCGCGGGTTGGAGCCGCGGGATCTGG